>NC_042495.1:1690445-1691276 GCF_005508785.2 Acyrthosiphon pisum | reverse complement strand
ATTATATTTAGCTAATTAGAATTAGGTAGTATAGGAGTATAGGTAGTAGTGATGGGCACAACCGAGTGAAAACTATCAAAGTACTCGATAGTTTAAACTATCTAATTACTCGGTTGTTTTATAAAACTATCGAACTATCGAAAAACTATCGAACTATTGAAAACTAATCGAGCTATCAACATTTTTACTTTTTAGGTAAGGTTATGTATTATTTACTATTTAGCCATGATGTTGTTGTCAATGTTGTCATTCGAGATTCGACTATCGAGTATCGAGGCTGGTTATTTCATTTTTTATATTTTTGTCTTTAAAATGTCTATCCCAAATTATTATCAAGTAAATTCGGTCGATAATACCGAAAAATCACTCGATTGTTTTTTTTTTTTTTAACTCGATAGTCAAAACTAGTTGGTACTAGACGCGTATTAGTATTTATTACCGAATGAAAACTATCGATAGTCAAAACTAGTCGGTTGCACCCATCACTAGGTATTAGACTTACGACGGACTTAAAATATATTATTATACGACTCGGTTTGAAATAAGGTAAGGGAAAGATGTCATAAAGAAATTGAATATTATATATTTTTTTTTTTGAAAGAAACTGATAATGAAATCGGTGATTACTGATAACGATAACGATGACGGCCGACATGCAGTCATTCTGATTTCCAGGCAATTTGAATTATCCGTGTATATTGTCACTTTTCGGTGTAAACCATCGAAATAATATAATATACATTTTTTCATGATTTAACAATTGTTATATCATGCATTTTTTTTATAATAATACTAGCTCTAAGTGTACTCGGGGCCCGTTAGACTCGCTGA
>NC_042495.1:1688934-1689821 GCF_005508785.2 Acyrthosiphon pisum | reverse complement strand
AATTATAAATGCCACACTTATAAAGAAAGAGATTTTGTGATAAGAATTTCTGATAAGACCTGGCTCAATGGTGGACTCGTTTCCTAGACGGGAAAGTTTAAAAGTCGAGTTTCAGTGTCTAGAAATCTCCCATGGCCCATGAAAATCGACAATTCAATGATACTATCCCCCAGCGTATGTCCGGTGCTTTTTTGTATGTGAAAAAAAGTTTAAATTCGAAAACCCGCATGTTAGAGTGTCTAGCAAGTTAGTTATCGCCCGTCTAAGACAGAACAAAAATAAGCAATCCGCCTGCGGTGGATAGTGATATGTGCCGTCGCATGTCCGGTGCTTTTTCTTATATAAAAAGTGTAAAGTCGAAAACCGTGTTGGAGTATCTAGCAAGTCAAAATCGATTACCTAACTTTCAAGTTAGCCACTTAGGTAGGCAATCCGACTCTGTCGGATCGCAGACAATATGCAACAACAAATCAGGTAGACAATCCACCTGCGGTGGATTGCAGACCCAATGACGAACGGCTATAAGTGAAAACCCTATCACACAACATACGAAATAATTTAGGAAAAATACAAACAAATATAATATGTATTTATGTAATTATATATAACAATGAATATTTTTGGAACTGTGCAATTATAATTCCTAATAAAATAAATAACATATAGATACATAATATATTAACCAATAAAATACATAAAAACATATAACTGTAGTGTATAATATATATTTATATGAAAAAAAACGCGAATAAAACGCGAAAAAAATGCAAAAACCTGCACGAAACCAAATGAGCAATCCACCTATATAGCGGATAGAGTGGTATGTGCCGTCGCGTGTCCAGTGCTCTTTTTTGTGTAAAATGTGTAATGTTAAAACGGGTGTTGAA
>NC_042495.1:1686543-1687763 GCF_005508785.2 Acyrthosiphon pisum | reverse complement strand
ATATATTCGATATATTATATCGATACAATCGTATATAATTCAATATATCTACACATTGTTTAAAATTTAAGTGTAATTTATTGAATGATATGAACCATTATTATTATCATGTACCTATGTTTGTGTTTGAATAATACATTTATTTCAATCAAACCACAAAATTGTGTTTACGTTAACCGATATGACTAACCTAGACCGACTGACAGTTCGTGAACATTTGGTATGAATCGAATTTGCGTACAAACCGCATATCCATGGGTTTCAAAAGAAATACACTTAAACTTAGCGAATAAAGCACGAACGGTGAAACGAAAAAGCAAAAGGCTATTACGAAGGCTATGGACCGAACCAAACCACACGTCGGCGGCATTGAAAACAAACGAACTACGATGTGAAAAAGTGAGAAAAGGCGAAAAACGGCGTAAAAAGTATAATATTTTTCGAAAAACGTTTTAAAACCGACCGCCGCCGCGGCGGCGAAGGTACGCGGTTGGTCGCGCTATAGGGAATCGACGGAACGGACCGGGCGGACTGTGGCGGCGGAGCGGTGTTTAATTTTTTCCACCACGAGATCTTCCATGGATTCCCTATAGCTTTTTTCCATGAATTGTTCATTTTATAGTATAGGATATACTCCTCTTTGAAAAGAGAATATATCGCTTTCGCGCATGTCGAATGATTCGATTGATGCGTCGAGAATCACGTGATCACGCTAACAATGGAAAATTGGTGAAGAATGCGCGCCACAGGACATAAAATGGTCGCCAACCGGTATATTCTCTTTTGAAAAGGAGTAAAGTAAGTAAATAATTATAAAAATAATGTTTATTATTTTCAGAAAAGTGATTAAAAGTACAGAATTCCTACGTTTAGATGGTCCTAGTGTGGTGAGTTTAATTAACGACATTGCTTTTCCACATGAAGAAAAAGTAAGTAAACTAGCTACTATTGGTAATTTGTATTTTAATATTTTGTAAGGAAAATCAACTTAAAAAGTTGAGAGTTGGTATCGCTCTTCTTGTGTCTATAGGGATCTCTGTAACAGATGTGATATATTTACGTGTGTGAAGTTGGGGGACCATAGCTAGGGGACTATTTACTCGGACGACTAGTGATAACAAGCCTTGTACGTTGTGTTGCATTTCATAAAAGTTCAGGGGTGTCGTACTATTACACCGAAACCGTCAAGTAGATGTCGCCCTATGTTACACAGTAATTGT
>NC_042495.1:1683418-1684422 GCF_005508785.2 Acyrthosiphon pisum | reverse complement strand
TTTTAATTGTAATAACTATGTCTACTATTGTCACAGTTTTCACAAGTTAAATGGCGAATTAAAATAGGAGTGTATAATTTTTGAATATAATATATTTTTGTAATTTTAAAAATTAAAACCTATCTATTTTAAACTTTTCAGGTGTTGTGATCCTGCTTTTTCCGAACCATTTCCGCACAGCAGCATTATGCCTTATTTACAGCAGCATCACATCAACTCTCATAATAGTTGTAGTTAGAATTAGTGTTAGTTTTAGTTTTAGCTGTAGTTTAAAAAAAATAGTTGTTTTAGTTTTATTCGTAGTTAAAAAAAAAAAAAAAAATAGTAGTTTAGTTTTAGCTGTAGTTAAAAAAAAAGAAAAATAACCCCAAAAAAAGTAGAAAAATAAAACCCAAAAAAAGTAGTTTTAGCTGTAGTTTTAATTTAAAATAAAAAAATAGTAGTGTAGTTTTAGCTGTAGTTAAAAAAAAAGAAAAATAACCACAAAAAAAGTAGAAAAATAAAACCCAAAAAAATTAGTTTTAGTTGTAGTTTTAATTTAAAATAAAAAAATAGTAGTGTAGTTTTAGCTGTAGTTAAAAAAAAAAAAAAACCCCAAAAAAAGTAGTTTTAGTGGTAGTTGTAGTTGTAGTTAAAAAAAAAAAAAAAAGTAGTTTTAAGTATAGTTGTAGTTGTAGTTGTAGTTTTAGTTATAATTTTAGTTGTCGAAGAGTGTAAACTCAGACAACAAAAAGTGCCTACGAATTGTTGTTAATTCAGACACAAAATAGTCGAAGAGTGTAAACTCAGACAACAAAAAGTGCCTACGAATTGTTGTTAATTCAGACACGAAATAGTCGAAGAGGGTAAACTCAGACAACAAAAAGTGCCTACGAATTGTTGTTAATTCAGACACGAAATAGTCGAAGAGTGTTAACTCAGACAACAAAAAGTGCCTACGAATTGTTGTTAATTCAGACACGAAATAGTCGAAGAGTGTAAACTCAGACAACAAAAAGTGCCTA
>NC_042495.1:1682301-1683368 GCF_005508785.2 Acyrthosiphon pisum | reverse complement strand
GAACTGGGTGCGCTGGTTGGACAATATAGAGTTTTGGATCAACCACACTACCCATTCATCAACAGGCTACACTCCCCAATATGTGTTGTTTGGGAAGGACCAGGCATTGTCAATCACCAAGCTCATCACGTTCCCACCGCACAAAGACGACCAGCCCGTTCAGGATGTAGTTCAAATAGTGATGAGGAAAACCAAGAAACAAGCTCAATTTCGAAACAAAAGGAAAGACAAAAACAAGATTTTTTCAAAGTATGAAATTGGAATGAAGATACTAGTTAAAGAACCCCGGCTGTTGTTCGCGGAGGAACCCGAAATTCATAAGTTATTTTTACTGTTCCATGGGCCATATGAAATTCAGGAGGTGCACCCAAACAATACAGTCACGTGTGTGTAACCCCAATGGAACCAAACGCCCCTACAACTTGAAAAACATCAAACAGTACCATGAGACTAAACTCTCAGCTGAGGTACTAGTTGAGCATCACTAAATAAACCAGTATTTAAAAAAAAAAAAAAAAAAAAAAAAATATATATATAAATAAGAAAAAAAAAAAAAAAAAAAAAAAAAATGTAATATTGTAACTAACTATATGTTCTGCCTGTGAAACTAACCCACAAAACCATGTACCAGGTAATTAATGCATCCCCCCATAGGAACATGAACACAAAAATGTTTGTCCAAGTACCCTTGGAAAAACTGAAACAAACACAACCACTTAACCGACTGGAGCTGACCAGTATCGATAGACACTTCAGGGGAGACCAAAAGAAAAGAGTAGCGAAGTTTTTCCGAAAAAAAGCAGCTAAACGGACGAAATATGCCATCGAACCAACATGGACCATGCCCGAATCAGTAGTAGCTATCAAGACTGAAACTAAGATGGAAGTGAAACCAGCTGACCCAAAGAAAGAGATACAGATAAATTCCCCAGCCAGCACCATTGTGACCGACAGCGACGAGATAGAAACCGAAGATATCATCGAGATCGCTACGTCTCCTCTGACCGGGAGCAGCAACGAAAGTGAAAGCGACAGTGACCTCAAAGTAACAGCCCAAAGACGGCCAG
>NC_042495.1:1668444-1681345 GCF_005508785.2 Acyrthosiphon pisum | reverse complement strand
TCGTTTAATCGTATCGTTGTATGTTTTAAACCCGTCGCGTACGCCGAGCCATTGTTGTCGCCGACCGACGCCGTGCTCCGTACTCGTGTTAAACGCCGAGTCTTCGCCACCGCCGTTTAAACACATCGTTGTATTGTTCCAAACACTGTTGAGTACGCCGAGCCATTGCTGCCGCCGACCAGCCAGTCCATAATCTCATCGCGGGAAGCCAGGATATTGTTGTCCATTGTGGCGAGCAGACGCGGGAGGATCACGGAAGAGCCACCAACGAGCCAGTCTACCACAGCCATTACGTGAGTTTCATGTCGGATTCCCACCCATTATATGTTATCCCGTTAAACTATTTTAAATGTACACTCTTTGAGTTAAAAAAGTCTTATATAAAAGAAAATACTGTGAATTCAACAACCAATATTGTAAGATTTAAAGTTGACGAAAATAAATGAATTATTCAATTATACACACAACACGACTATCGTCTGTTTTCGTTACATTTTTCTATGTTATCTGTACCTATCTCACTATTTTCCGTACACGAACAAAGGCAGTGGATATAATATTTTTATGAATTTTATAAATCGACGGCTAATGGCTGTAAACCGTAATTAAATCGATATAATCATATTATGATAAACGTAATTAGATTATGTCATGTTGAACGTGACCTATGTCGCCATGTGCGGCCAATACCAGTTAAATCCCTTCACGAAGTTACCAATATTAATCATAAATACATAAATACCTAAAGTATTATTTTATTTTAAATTCTCACTAAAAATGCTTTTATGCCATTATAACGATTTCCTCTCAAGTTTAACATAAATGATTTTCATTTTATGCACAATTTATTATTATATACCCATTAGGTACCTATATATATTATTATATACCCAGTAGGAACCTATATATATTATGTAATTAACAACAATAACACATGTTTTCATTACTACTGCAATTCTCATTTCCACCGTGTCTAATAATCATTTAACATTTAATAATAGTACAGAATCCGGTGAGCTCGGACTTCAAGAGCTAACTTCCGAGACTTGGAGTCCTGTGGAAATTACACAGAACTCTGTGGCTAAAAGTTTGTGAAACGTTATTATTTATTAGTGTTCTAAAAAAAAAATAAAAAATATCAAACTATAATAAAAGTAGTGTAGCATCGAAGAATAAATACACTTTTTGTTAGCGTTTTAAATATTTATTTTTGTACGTCAAATTTAGAAAATTAAAAATAAAATAAAAGCATGATATCGGTGATATTTAGTTAATATAATAATATACAAAATATAAATTTATATAAACACCATATATCTACTAATAATATTCAATGCATTCAGATGATCAACACTTAACTTTCAGCAAATATTTATTTATAACTGAATAAATTAAATACCTAGGTAGGTATACCTAATAATAAAAGAATATGCATTGTGTAAAGTTTTTATATAATTATTAATTTGTATATGTGCTCAAGACATTTTAATGTTTTAATGGAAAATGTATCCAAGCTTGAGGTGTGTTCGAAACTCTTTGCAGTTTTTTAAAAAAAAAAAAAACTTCTTAGGTTATGCAAAAATTATTAGTCTGAAGTAGATACCACCTGTGTCCATCATTTTCAATCGATTTTTGAAAGTTTTAGAGGTATTGTAGACTGTAGTGCTTCATAATGTTTTTATACGAAATAAAATCTTAATCGTCACCATTTTAGATACTAACTTAATGGGTATTAATTAGGTATTGAAAATAAACTAATCATAATTTACAATAGTTTTGAATTGAAATTTGGTTTAAAACCGTACTTATTATTGGAAATTAAATCTGTAACTTATCGGTTGTATTGAAAAAAAAGGTTCAAATATTTATTAAGTTTATTGATTCTAAATGAAATTGATATACTAGTGATATTAATGATTTCATTTATAAAACAAAGTTTAATTTGCTCCAAGAATAAATGTTCAAAATATTTGAATAGCATTTTTATGATTCATGTTATTCATAAACATTATTTTATGTTCTGTTGTAAATACGAGAATACTAAAACGTTTATTTAGGATAAAGATATATTTATCGTACCTACGAGGCAATATTCGTATCGAATAATAATATTTGCTTTGTTCTAATAATATAATATGGTTATTCACATACTTCTCTGTATATTATGCTTAGTGACTTTATGTATTTTTTTGATATTTGAAACATTTATAAAAGACATTTTATTTATAATATTAATATATTATTACAGAGCACTGTGAGTGACCGATAAAGCTCATGTGTAGGCCTTATTTTGTAAACGATGCTACGCAAAATTAGCAGTGACAGATAATCATCTACTTATGACAATAATCGGTTTACTATTTCACGATCATCATACAATAACATGGTTTTCCTGCTATAAATTATATTACATACAACTTCAGTTCATCCATAATATTGTCATAAGTGCTGAAAATCGGCTGTTATGTGTTGATTTATATGTCATAATAATTGTGAAAATAAATTAATTGTGTAAAATAAACTTCAGTATACCACAAGGTGCGTTTCCCTATTTATATCCGAAATATTTTCACATAATATGAAGTTGTTTATTAGTGGCCACAACAAAATAATAACCAGTTCCTGTAATATTACTGAAGTATAAGTTAAGTATAAGGTATAAATACTTCAAAATAATTCTTCTTCTTTGTCGAGCTTTTGTAACCAAAATATTTTTAGCCACCATAATTGATCAATATTTCCTTTCATATCTTACGATCCTGGATTATATTTATCCATTCGAGTAGGTAATCTAGTTTTTCCAAAATAATTTATAACATAAAATATCAATACGACTCTAACTCAACAAACGAATATAATACCTAACTGGCAACTGCAATAGTATTTATGATGTTAATAAATAATATGTAGGTACACTTTTTTTAATTGATTCATTGTGCCTACTGATGAAATTTACAATTTATGAATTTACAAGTCACAACGTATTTTAATTAATTTTAATTATTTGTAGTTTGATTTAATACTCAATTTCAATACAAACAGTATAATAATATACAGAATATACCACGAATATCCACGAATATTAACTTTTATGTTAAATGTACCCGATTTCGTCTTATTACATAGAAGTTATAATTAAACTCTATAATATATATTACATTTAGCGATTATCATTTTATGAGATGAGCATATCATATAGTATTACATTTTATTCATTAATAATGTAATAATAAATGAAATTCACCAAACTGCAATGTTCTTAAAAACCATAGCTGATATAGATAAAATAAATTCAATAATTTAAAAAACTAATACTAATTTATTATAATCAATACAATAAAATAACACAATTTTAATTGTACTTTTCTTTTGAATTTATGAAATGCATTGTATACGAATTGAAAAAAGTTTGAGTCATATAGAGTTGGTACATTTAACGGGCAACGAAGTTTACGAGATCAGCTAGTAACTAATATAATAATATTATATATTATTTGACTATTTTTTACGTTTATATTCTTTTTCCTTTACTTTACACAATCGGACATCATGCGACCTGTGATTTTTATCTATCATATTATATTTAAAGTTAAGTGAGGAACGTATAAATTGGTTGTAGGCACAGCATAGTGACTTTGTTATTTATCTGTAATCACTTTTTGTGTTAAATAAAGGTTCGAAAAGTTTAGTATGTTAGTATTCGACGAAAACTTTTATACAACACCTTTATGGACAAAAAATTAAGCCTTTGTAACGCTTTTTTGACTTTTCCCAACAGTTTCTCCAATCGTAATGAAAAACTACAGATAACCGTCGAAAATATTTTTTAAAAAAATTTCTGCATGGCCGGATTAACCGGGTATCGACCAGAATTTCCATTCAATCACATCAATACTCTAAAATTAAATTTCATAACGTCCAATTATTTATTGCTATTTTAAGTAAGTCTGTGCCATCCAAAGGTTTCGACGAGTAGGGTTGTACAGCTATGAAAAAATTAACGCTTTTGAAATGGATCCCAGAATTGTTTTTTAATTTATTTCAATAATTTGCATTTAAGTATTTGGTTAAATTTTGTTTCAATTGTTTCAATTATTATAATTTTGAATACATTTTCATTCATTCTCGACTACAATAAAAAAATAAAACTGAAAATAAATAATAACGTTTAGAACACTTAATTTAAATTGAATAATTTCAAGCCAAGGTAGCCAGCTGGCACGGTGTTTTTAACCAAACACAAATATTTATAAAATAAACTCATTTTATCATAAGGTTTTAAAAATTCAACTGAATTCAACTTGTTAAACCAAATAGCTTATATTTTGATAGGTAATACAAAAGGCATAAGTAATGATCAATACATATATAATATCTGCTACGACCATAAATTGTAGTATATAATTTTTATAAATTCTAAGTATGCTGAGTAAAAGTTTTGCAAAATGTATATTATAAGTGCATATTATTACTTATACATATTATATAACCCGTTATAATATTATAATAATTTGTAAGAAGCAAAGGCAGTTATCTTAATATTTTAAAAATATATACAGATAATTAACCCAGGTACGCTAACTCCCTTATTTAGTAATGATTTTGATTTTCAGGATTTTTAAGGTAATATACTTGAGACCTAATTTCCAAAACTTACATTGTTATATTATGACATTAAATTAAGAGTTTTCTTTATGGATTATATTTTTTTTTATCTGAAATCCACTTTTTTGCTGTTTATTATATGTTAGGTTTATTTTTTAAGAATGTTGTTTTAAATAATAATAATTAATCAAAATTCAAATAAGTTGTTTCTGAATTATTAAGCTTAATTTTTAATGGATAGAATAAATTGTTCATGATCATAGTTTTAATGATATAGATGATTTGCAAATTATAGTAATTATTAAACAATAGTGATATATTAGCATTTTATAATTTCTAAATATTGACTTATCATATCGAATCAGTACTAAAATAAATATTACATTATATATTTTATATTTTATATAATACCATACCATACAATTTTTGTAATTTAAAAACCACTGGTTCAAATTTTGATTTCAAAGCATTTGCGTTATCGAAAAAAACATTTGTTCGACAATTTACAGTAAAAAAAGGGAAGTCATCATATGAAAAACAAATTTTCTCAAGATACTACTTAAATGGTATAAAAAAATATAAATCCGTGAAAATATTGCCTTTCAGTCCCTATATTATAAAATAATCCAAAAATCAGAATTTGTATAGTTGCATTATAAAATCATAAAAGTTGAATAACATTGTATAATAATATATAATAATATAATATTTTAAAAAACCATTTAAACTAAAAACAATTTTTCTTTCTTTAAAGTCGTTTTCCTTTTTCAACAGTAAATAGTTGATAGAAGGTGGTTCCAAGATAACCGGTAGTTTCTTGAATATTTGCTTGTAAATTTATAAGAAGCCTAAAAAAAATATATAATTATTATTAATTTACATGAATTTGTAAAATCATATTTTCATGTTGCATTATTGTTTTTGATTTATACACAGAAAATAAGATGGGTAGGTAAAATACTACCTACCGATCGTATTATATTATATACAAGGAGATAAAAATGCTTCACAGTAATCATTATATTTGATTAGTAAACAATAGTCAATTCCATAAAAATTCAAAATGTTTTATTTATTTTTACTTGTGTTAAAACTTAGAATTGACTAGACTATCTAGACTTGACATTTTGTTGAATATTATTTTACTTTTTTCATGCTTTATGAACTATATACGCTTTATACATTAAAAAAAATAATAACAACACAATACTCTCCTTGCGCGCCTCAAGGTGTAACATAATTAAATTCCTGAAAATTAACTATACACAGGGTGGTTTTTTTTTTTCGTTATCCAGGTGTTTGGTGTTTTTTTAGACTTTTAGATGTTCATACATTTGGAGTATGAAAAAAAATATAAAATAATTTGTCCAAAAATTAATATCGTTTTATACCTGGGCAAGATATTGTCTGGTAGACGATAAAAATTACCTTTCGCAATAAGTTTGTATAGTTAGTCATAAAGTGTAAATAAAATAATAATAATTTAATATAAAGAATGTTATGTTACATTAAACTGTATAGGTAAGAAGAATATTGCAAATGCATAAATTAACTACAATGCCGATACCTACATGGTTGCCATGTTTTGAAAATTCCATGAAGAGGGGTGGTAGGAGGGCGAAGGTATGGTCCACTCTTTATTTATCTAATTTTCGAAATAAATAGCTATACTAGATGACATATTTTGGAATGCAAAAGAAAAAAATTTTATTTCGATAAGCCATCTCTTTGGCGAATCTTACCTCTCTTTCGGAATTCCAAGAGTTTGATGCATATAGTCAGTTAGAACTTCTATGTGTTTGGGATTCTCTTCTGGTCCCAAACTCCCAATGCTTGTTACTTGAATAAATCCACAGGGATCATTGGACCCACCAAGTGTCATTATTACACCCGGGTTCACCGTTGATACGCAATACTATAAATAAGCAACAGTTAATTATTAATTATTATACTTCAACATTTTTAATAAATATAATTCTAAACGACTATCGTACATAAGTAATTGCATAATTATAACATTTTAAACATAAAATAATATAAGGAAATTATTATTTTTTAGAATTGTTTTTTTTTTGTCTAAAGTTCAAATGATCACCAAGTATAATTTATTTTCTTCCAAATTATATTGACCTAGTTAAATTAAATCGAATTAGAGACTATTAATTTAAAGTGTATGATGAGATAACTCAAATACGTAAACTATTGTGGAAACGTGTACTAAACAATAATGAAAATTAAAAAGGTGAGCAAGTGGATGTCGTTCTGCTGTACAGTAGGTTACAAGTGAGTCACTGTATAATGGTTTGCATTAAATTTTAAAATCAATGATATGATATCATTGTATACGATAAACGATTCTGAGTGGAGACGGTTTGTCAGTGTGGATGTTATATATTAAATTTATATTGTTATTACAAATTATTAATATGGTAGCCGGTAAGTAACAAAATAAGAATGTCGCTACTTGAGAAATCGAGTGAATATCCAATGTTGTAAAAATTTGAACTTCAAACGCTCATAAAAGTTCAATTTGACTTTTTTTATGATAAAGGTAGACAAATTTATAAGGAATCTTGTATTACATTTTAAAATCTTAGATTTAAAAATAACATTTTTATGAATTTCAATCTCAAAATAATTTGCACATTTTCGTGATTTTTACGTATATTTTCAAAATCCGAACTTTAAATGTTTATAAAAAAAAAAATACAACTATGTATTTTTATTATTTTTCAACTGCCATTGTAACAATATATGTTATAAGTCTTATATTAAATGTTCAAATTTTTAGATTCAACGAAAAACATTTTATTAACATATACAGAAAAAAAACCTAAGAAAATTGGAAACTGAAAATTGAAAATGCAAATATAAACAACCAGTGAAAATTACATGTATCTACGGACATTTGTGTTACACCAAAAACCAAAGTCGATTTTGTCGAAAACCGATGTTACGTAAAAATTCCCGTTTTTCCTTAATTTTTATTTTTATTTTCCCTTCCCTTTGATATTGTTGAAGAAAATCGAAGCAGTTTTATTACCCCAAACGGTGATGACAGATACACAAAAAAAAACGCACATCTTGGAAAATCAATACATTCATTGCTCCGCTCAGAATCTAAAAAGAATTTATTACATTATACTTACTGATTGTCTTTTGCCTAGACTTTTAGAAAGAAGACTAGTGCATGTGCTCAAAAAATCCTCGGGAATTTTTGAAGCTGGTAAATTTGTGTCTAAGCTTAAACGTGGCATTTTGTTATTTTACAGAACGTATTACACCACTAACAATTAACACAAGAATAGATCATAGTTTGACGGAACATTCATATTTATGTTATATACCAAAACATTGACATAATTGTTATGTCTCACTAATTTTTTTTATCAACTTACTGATAAAATAATAACAACATATTCAATAAAAAAAAAAAATTCTTACTGAAAAAAATAACACACATTTATTGCACATTATTTGTAATCTATTATACGTAATCCACTTACCACACATTGATTTTTTATATTTAACGAGGAATATTAATGATTAATAAAGTTATGTTATAGTATCTTACAATTTATGATATAACTTTTTTTTTGCCATTTGCTATAATATTATTATATCAAGTTGCAAAATTATGCAATGTCTGCAATTATATGTAATTTTTGACTTGGATGTTGTGTAAAATCAGAGCAATAATTAAAACGTCGAAGAACATTAAATAAATATGATTGGATTTTGTTTGTTAAAAATCGTTTATTTTTATTAATTTATATTCATAAATAAATATTTTGTTCAAGTTGCATTTTTAACTATGTTCCTAGCTACATTGATCTACATAGAATAATTTGATTTGTCGATTATTTACTTTTTTTGTCCGACATATCATTTTTACTTCGCTGTATTAATCGACTAGGTAACTATGTAATATATTATATTTTCGAAGGATCTCCAAAAAGTAAGTTTACCTATACTAGGAGATAAAAAAACTGTGTTAATTTACGGCAGGATATAAAATATTATTCTTCATAATCACTATTCTTCGCCATAAGTTTTTGATAACGTTGCCGTGTTATGTAAGCCTTTTCGGTAATCTAAGTGTAATTTGTTAGTACCTATTCGGTAACTTCGGCGATGACTTCAATTACATTTCCCATTGAATTTCCTCTGAGCCGTTTCAGAAGTGAACCTGAAGTCATCACCCAACTGCAGGTTACGAAGAAATGAAAGAAATGTGGGCCATATGTTACTTAGGTTACAAAAAATGTATGAAGAACCACGGATATTTTGTTGAAAAATAGTTTACATCCTGCCGCAATCCTGATACGTTTTTTTTTAAATGTTGGTGCCATTTTCGATTATTCCTGGGCCCTGTCATAGGGAAACTTACTGTTTGGATAACACCTCGTGTATCAAATAAATGTATATCCGGATTTGTTAAATTGGACTAGGTACAATCAATATTTGTTTATATATTATTTTAAAAAAAATAATGAATATACGAAAATAAATAATTCATGTAAAATAATTTATTTTGATTAAATATACAATATATTATATATATATTATGTATATTTAACCAATAATAATTATGACCGAGTGAAAATAATACAAAACTGTTTGAGGAGAAAAATAGCTCAAAAGTTATACTTTCAAGAAATTTAGTGACCAATTAATTATTTGAAAAGGATATTATACCAAAATGATCTATAAATTAGTAAACAGAAAATAATTGTGCAATTCTCAATTTACCTACCGATTTCAAGTTACATTTTTTTTTATAAAATGTCTAAATTTTTTGTTTTGAAATTATTTTAATTATCTTCAATGATATACCGGTTTTAATCAAGATATTTCAAAATTTTATATATTTTGATATAAATATAATAGGAATTTATATTTATATTTTCAAGTGTATTTTTGGTGCTTTACTAGACATTTGTAATAACTAGTATTTATTTATCATTCTGTAATTTTAAGTGCCTCCTAAACATGTATTTTGAAAATATTTGAATAACAATTTACAAATTGTCATCTTTAGTTACAGTATAGGTACCTATGCTTAAATTTAATAATAATAATTCTTTATTCAAAGAAAAAAAATTTCCAATTAAGTACATAAAATAAAATATAAGGATAGTTGTGTATAATGACATAATGTGTACAATTAATAATCTAACATTTAATGTTATAATAGTAATGGGTTTATATAAATAAAAACAAAAGTTGAAGTAATGTGTTACATGTCATCGGCTTCGTAAACATGTTAATTGCATTCCATAATCATATTACTTGAGTCTTATCTTTAGTAATCAATGAATCGTTATGAATGGTAATTCATACGTTACCTGGTAGGTTTCTTGGAAATTAATCAATGTCAAGAACCATATGAAATAATATCATCCAGATGATTGTGTAATCGTAATGAGTTAGTTATAATATGCTTTATACATAGTATACATGATATATTAATTCAAACTATTTAAAGTTTATTATCTTATAAACAATAGAGTCGTTACGGAAGTATAATATGCAAACTAATAATTATAGATAAGAAACTTTTGTGCTTTTCCGCATCTAGCGTATCTATCTAAACTTGAAAACATTATTATTATCAGTATACTGTCTAATCCAATATTTTATTTATACAATTTATAATATTATCTTTATAATTATCATTATAATAGTATTTGTATCACAATATGAAATATAAAAATTTAATTTAAATTTAAATGATAAAACTTTAAGTCGAAGCTGTTTAAGTTGTATCGGACAGGGGTAAATAATATCTAGAATAATCAGTTGAACAAAAAATAAAATATAGTGAGAGTGTGTTTAACCGGTAGTCGGTAAAAAAATGTCCACGGAAAAAAAAACATAAGAAAAATCTAACAGACCGAAAACTCCGAAAAAATAAATATACGATACGATTCGTTCTCCGGTAATAAATCTCGCGAAAATAAACCCACAGATAAATAAAACACACGTGTGTTAAGTACACCGAATTGTACTAGGTATATAAGTCTGTACTCTGTAGTATAATGTTTAAGTATGAAGTACGCGTACAAATCACCAAATAATATTTTGTTACCACCTATAAAATCACTCCAAACAAGTAACAACTCGCATAAATTCACCATACGACTGTTTTTAAATATTAACTTGACTTGGAAAACGTTACTTTTGCCCCGAAAATTCGATTGGATGGTCTTATTCAAAATTGTGTATTTTAAAAGCTATAACAGCTCATTATTCATATCACTTTCACATTTTAATATTTTATACAATAAAACCTCAATATAATTATAGTCCCTGCCAAGTGCCAAGTGAGATATAAATTGAAAAACCCTAACAGGGCAATTTTTACATAATTTCTCAAAACTGAAATGACTCACATAAACAAATCAGAAATAACATATTATATAGAAAATATAGTAAAAAGGTTCACGTTAAAAGGTCAAAATCTTTCCAAAAATCCAAGTTAAACATAAGAAAAACTAAAATCAAAATGCCAGTTTCCAACTAAGTCTATTTTTTTTCCAAGTTTCAGAATTGTTATAATTTCACAAGATTATAATACCTACTTATAAGTAATTATCATCGACTGTTGGAAAAATGTCATTAATTTACTATTGACACCAGTGATACGGGGATATTTGTAATTTCAGAACAAGATGATTCTTAATATCTATAGAAATGAAGCATCAAGAGGAAAATATCAAAATAAGTACCTACCAAGAAACACAAGAATGACAAATTCTTTTTTAAAGGTTTTATTTTTGTATTTAAATACAAATGTTATAAATTATTGGTTTTCTATCATTAAAATGTATCAAATAAATTATAATCAAGCTAGTAAAGTTAGTAATAACTAAATGTATTCAGTTTTTTATGACAAACAGTGTTGTCACAATATTTAAAACCACTTTTTAGTAGGTAAAAATATTTAAATATATATTTTAGTGAAGTCAATGTGGGTAGATTCATCGAAACATATCGAATGAATTTTGCAAAAACAACAAATATTGTTTTTCGTCAAATATGGTTTTGTCTGTGTGTTTTTATTGCAAGTTTTTTTTTCTCAATAATTGACACTGTTCATGCGTCAACTGATATTTTATTGAGTATAGCATTACATGAATAATTTGATTAAATTCATTTTATTTCACCGTAACCATCACAAAAAATACAAACTATACTCCAGTAGTGATGGAAACTATTTTAACATTCGAATATTCAAGACTCAAGTAGGTACTCGATTAAACAGTAAATTGTCCGAAATTCAACTTCACAGTGTTATATGATACCCGTAATTATTATTAATATATCAATATGATTACCAGGTATATACGGAACTGTGTAAAAACATTATTCGATGAAAATAACATTCATGTAGACATTTATTTGATATACTAGATTATATTTTCATTCGAGGTAATTTATATAGTACCTACTATAGGCAATATATAATACAAACGAATAATTATAAAATGATAAATCGACAATATAGTATAATAATATAGTTAGTAGAAGTATTGATCGACGTGTCTGTGAAATATTATATCTTAAGTAAAAATATAACAAAAAATATTGTGTTTCGATAACACAATTTATTGTACCTGTGTACGAAATATTATGTTGCGAATGTAATTATTATACCGATGGCTACCCATAATACTGATTGGCATACACGTATTCCTAACCAATCGTACCAAGTACCAACCCTACCAACCGTACAGGCTAATGACCTCAGTCGTCGAAGCCTTAAATCTAAAAAAAATACTGATTGGCAATAAATACTCATCGCGCGTCAGCGTATACGACAGCAGAGTGTCGTGGACAGGGTCAGGGCAGGGGCGGACTGGGCCGGTGGGCAGGTGGGCAAATGCCCACTGGGTCGCTCTGTGTATTTATTGTGTATTTTTCGTTATTGGATATTATGGAAGTGGTGAAAGATAAAAACAGCACGCTTATGATATAAACTATAATACGGTATTTATAGTAACAGATTACGGAAAATCACTAGACAAGAACATTCCTGAAGCATCCAGAAGCACGATCCTTAAGAGGCAATTTGTGCGAATTTAAAACAATAATAACTGCTCATCTCTTCCTCCACATTTTCAAAGTAATTCATCCAACTTCTAATTAATTACAATCGAATAACATTGATATTTTAAGCGCATGGTCTATGGTTGAAAATGCAAAAAAAAACAATAAACAAAATTAGTTTTGATACTATTTTTTTCAGATTCTCAGGGCTTTACGGAAAAAATGAATAAAAAATGCTATGATC
>NC_042495.1:1664710-1668326 GCF_005508785.2 Acyrthosiphon pisum | reverse complement strand
GCTGAAAGTAATGAACTATTATATGATGAAAATGAAAAAAATCTTAATATTAAAGCTAAACATACAATTGAAGAATGTAATCAATGTTTAATCTGTTGTTATAAAATTTTGTATAAATATAATATGCATTCTATTGCGTATACCAACATATTTTTAGCATATGAGTATACGTTGACATTATCTTTTACTCAAGTAAATTGCGAAAGAGCTTTCAGTAAGTTAAATCTTATTAAAACAAGGCTGCGAGCTACATTAGAACAAGAAAAACTGGAAGCATTTATGATAATGAGTGTAGAAAAAGAACTTATACATGACGTGAAGTTTGAAGAAATTCTTACTTATATTAAATATAGTTCATCATTAATGAACAAGATGTTAACATAAATATTAGTTTTTGATTATTCTGTACTATTAATTAATTATATATTTTAAATACTAATACAATAAAATTAGTTTAAAACCTTGTTGAAATATGCTTTATTTGTATCAACTTTACTTCCTATTATGTATTTCCCAATCAAAAGATATAACAATCATCAATGCGTTACAATTTCAATTCCAAAGCTCACTAAAATAGACTGTCATTAATATGTCTAACTCATGCAATCATCATAATTAAATTTTTTTTTTAGCTAATAGAAAATAAAATTATTTAGACAGCATTATATTGCATTTATTAATTTTTCATTATCAAATTCAATAATACATTTAAAAATAAGTCAATTTCAAGAATCTTTGTAACAAAAATGGCTTGAAATTTAAAAATATTGAGGTGATAGTAGACATTTTAGTTTTCTTTATAGGTACATGTGAATAAGTAATAGTTATCTATAAACATAGACATAGGTATAAGTGTATAACATAGAGTTATATATACCTATAACAATTTATAAGGTCTAAACGTGATTTGCAAGACTTGTATTGATTATATAAGCAAAAATAGGTTTTACAATTTTAAGGTTGGTTATTACATATGTTTTTAATGCAGTAATAGAGCTATTTTTTATGTTTTGGGCCGCTTTCCAAAATTTTCCCACTAGGCCGGTGCTTACTCAGTCCACCCCTGGGTCAGGCAGTACACAAGTGGCTTGGATAATAATATTGTACAAAATCCACGCGGATAACTTGCCTGCGGTAAGTATAATAATATAACACAGTGGTCTGCCGATTAAAAATAGGAACTATAAAACAAACATAATATTATATTATACTGCCTATCTCTGATATTATCTATTGGAAGTTAAAATTGAATCGTTATCGACTATTGGCGATTGAAAGCTTATCAATTATTAGGCCGGCGGGGGGTGGATCTGTAACGGGGAACTAATAAAATAACATATAAATGATACACAGCGTACCCGTTACATCTTATCACTTTCAATCGCCAATGAGATGAGGTTAAAATTAAAAGTAGCTTATAATTGTGTTTATAGCTATAAAAATTTAAACAAACAATAATTAAGTAGTCACATCATATTGTGATTTCATTGCCTTACAATACTGACGTCGCGAACGAATTTGTAGAATTTTATTGAATTGACCAACCCAAACTATTTCCTTCTGGAGATCACAAGAAGGATTATATGTAATAAGGATTTCTATCTATATTTAAAAAAAATTAGTTTGTACATAATGAACGAATAATATTCTCTATTTTCCTGGGTACAGAATTTGATTGGGTAAACTTCATCTTAAAAAAAAAAATTTTAAAAGATTTAACATATTTATTGCACGATTAATACACATAGTTAAGTAAGTTATTTAAAAATATAAAACACATTTTTGTACTTAAAAGTTAAGAAAAAGTAAGTTAAAAAAAATTAATTTATAATACGGTTCTTATTTATGTTAAACAGTTTGTTAAGGAAATTTAACAATCAAAATATACTTTTATTCCAACACTTTTTATAATAATATTTTTTTACGAGCTCTAAAAAGTATTAACTCTTGTATTGTTGTTGTTTATTAAGTTGATATAAAAAAAAAAAAACATTATGAAACTCAAAATATATAATTTGTTTTAATTATTTGTTAATAATCTGGTTTGAAATATAATTACATAAAGAACATTACGATTCCATTATAATATTCTTGCTGAATTAAAATGTTATACTATATCTTTCTTTTTTTTTACGTTAAATATTTAAATATAAATTTAAATTAAACACCCAATGACGTATGGTATTAAATAACTGAAGAATAAAAAATAGAAAACTTAAAGTGTGTAAAAAAAGTTTTTCCAACAATATATTAATAATTGAAAAAAAAAATTATTTTACCTAATTTGTATCAAAAACATGATCAATTGTTTTGAATCTCATTTTAGATTCTGAGTGGAACGATGAATGTATTGATTTTACAATGATTTCACATTTAAAGTTCATCTACACGAGACATGTCATATTATTATGTGTAGACATGGCGTAGCAACGAAGTAATTAGTATTATATGACCTGATGCTCTTATTTTAACCGTAATTATTACCTAATTATCATTTTATAATCAGTTTTCTCTTATATAAATTAAAATCTAATATACAGTAATCCTTTAAATACCAGACACTCTCGGTCACTGAAATTTTAACGGTTGTTAAGTGGTGCCCACTATTCTCAGAGGGTTCAGTTTGTAGAAAGTTTGTTCCCGAAAAACACGTTTGCTATTTTCAGGAAGTGACCGCTATTTGGAGGTGTCCGTTCAGAGAGGTTTCGTTGTATATTTATTGCATACATATATACAGTATATTATATATATAGTCACTCAAATAAAGTATTATATTACATAATAATAATATTATATTTATAAAACTTTATTCATCTAAAAGTACCTATATAATTCTATGATGTTGTATATACATAACATTGAGGATAAGTAATCTACTGATACACCATATTCATGTAATCTGTGTTTCCGATAACTCAAAAATCAATATCAGTTGAAAGTTAAAATAATAATAATTATGATATGCTGTTATAGTAATGTAACTTAATGATGACCAGTCTCATCGTTAAGTCCTATCAGCTGATACACACCACTGTCGTAATACCAGCGCCGGATTGAGAGTATTCGGCCCGCCGAGATTTTAAATATCCATCGGCCCACCCCCCCTCCAGAAATCACCTATGGTCCAAAAAATATTTTTCTTTTTTCTTTATTCATGACAAGCGCAGTCTTAACTACTTTTTAAATTAAATTATTGCAAATACGTAAATGAGTATATTGCACAATTAGCACAAAATAAAAAATATTATAATACATACCTACATTACCCATACTAGTATAGTCGTATATTAGTATATATTTAGTACGGCAAACAAAATATTTTAATGTAAGGACGCACTAAACCACAGTAAACATAAAAACATGTAACCTTTTTGATTCAGGACTGTGTAGTCGATGTAAAAAAAACTAAATTATCAAGTTATTTCAAATAAGTTAATAAGCAATAATGTGAAATGTAAACTTGTGTGTTGTGTGGAAGTGTACGTAGTATATGTGTGAGTTGCATAATTGTTGCCCGTTGGACGATATTGCGATAATAGTGGGAAAACCCATACAATAATAATTACGGTCAATTGGAATTATATTTATTTTTATAAACATGCAGGCAGGACGCAGC
>NC_042495.1:1654804-1664364 GCF_005508785.2 Acyrthosiphon pisum | reverse complement strand
TTATGTTAATTTAAGTATAATATGGTTTTTGAAATAATATTTTTATGTATTGTGATATTATTTATTGTTAAGTGAATACGTGTAAGAAATATTTAATGTAAGTTTATATTATAATTATAGTAAGGTCGTTATATCCGTATAATGATCGAATTACGTTTTAGGAAACTGAGGAAAGATTATCAATAGTTTTAAATTTTAGTGCCAAATATTAAAATAAAACTATAATTAACAAATATACAAAACCATATTTATTTGTTAAAATTAAATAGTTTAGGTACTTAACTCTTATTGTACAAGAATACTAGCGCATAAATCATGTTTCAAAAAGCAACCCAGATACTAATGAATTATTCTATACTTTGTGGCTCATAATGTGACACATCATTTTAAATCAAATAGTGTATTATTGTGTTAACATTTTTTGCTGTTGTATATAATTTAATATTTTCGAACATTACACATAAATACATAATATTCACAAAAGGAAATACGACTACTACCAGAAAATATGTTCTTATAATATTTTTTTGAAAATAATTCCTATATACAGGTTATAACAGAAAGTCCAGACAGATGCAATACATTTTGTTTTAATCAACTTATTGTTCTATAATTCATAGTCTCTTGCGTTATTTAATCTGCAGTAGGATTTTTTTTTTGCCAGGTCATCCTGTTACACCCTGTATTAAATTGTATTATTATTATATTATATTATATTATTTAAAAAAATTATTCTTATAGTTGAAAGTAATAAATATAATTAATGCACCACATTTCCGCACGAAGAGTTATAGCCATAGGTAGTTAAATACCGTTTGAACCTTTAGTGTTTATTCACATATATTACAGTGACCAAAGGCGCAAATAGGGGAGGGGCTTTAGGGGCTAAGCCCTCCAAAAATGTCCATAGACCTCCCAAACATTTCTTACATTTTGTTTTATGCTTTTTCAATATTATCAAAGTAAGGCCCTATTAGCTCTATTAGCCCCCCCCCCCCAAATCTCAAACGCTATTTGTGCCTATGACAGTGACCTATATGATCAATTACTAGAATCCTACTAGGGAGAGTTCTCCTTTTTTAAATAATCAGTATCGTATGGTTAAATATGAATTATTTTAAAAATAAAATATAAAAACTATATAATTGGGGTTTTAGAAATATGATATTTTAATTTAAATTAAAAGCATTGAGATAACGCGTGGAAAAAACTGTTAGGTAGAGTGGTTTCATATATTATTTTGCAAAAATAAATTTAAATGTAATCATTTTTTGTAATTAAAAATTAAATCTGAAATTAAATTTTAATAATTAAATTACTAAATAGTTATTAAAATATTTTCAAACATTATCAATATTTTCGTTTAATGATAAATGTTTACTTTCCGAAAGCTCTTCTGAAAATTCACTCATTTGAAAAAATACAAAACTAACATTAACTAACCAAGTATATTTTAATAAACCATTAGTCATATTTTATAATGTTTCTTTGATTATTTAAAAAATATCTCTACCCAATTATTACTGATGAATAATTGATGATTGTTGAACTACCTATAATATTTACTTGTAATTGAAATCGTCAAGATGCTGTTATTAATTTTCAAATATTTCAATAAGTAATTAAAAGAAAATCGTTACTATAGTTAACTAATTATTGTTCTAGTGCAAAAATATGTTTTTGTAATTTTTTATCCTTTAGCATTTACAATTTCACAAATGTAATTTATATTAAATAAATAGAAAGGTAAAAAAAAAACAATGCAGAAAAAAATTAGTATTCAGTAATATTATTTTTGATATTCTGTTTCAAATTGTAAGTGTGAGTTGTGAATTGTGACTATAAAATGATTTCGCTTGAAAGTGCCCGACTTCTTGTTTAACTGTATTTTTCTTATAATACAAGACGGTCCCTGAAGTTGCCCATCACTTTCTTCACCATATCGTCCGGAATTTCGACAATTTCACGTCTAATTGACTCCTTCAACTCCTGAATGTTTCTTGATTTGTCCACATACACTTTTGACTTTACGTAGCTCCAAAGGAAAAAGTCACAGGGAGTGATATCGGGGGAGCGCGGAGGCCAGGGAACGTCACCATGTCAGGAAATAACGCGCCCGGGGAATATTGTTTGCAAAAAAGCAATGGAAACTCTCGTGGTGTGAGCCGTGGCTCCGTCTTGTTGAAACCAGATTTTTTCTAAGTCAACTTAATTTTCTTCGAGATGAGGGATGAGAAATTCTTGGAGCATACTGAGGTAACGCTCAGAGTTGATAGTCACTGCTTCTTCTCACTCGTTTTCGAAAAAATAGTGCCCAATTATTCCGAGGTGGGAAATTCCACACCATACCGTTACTTTTTGACTGTGTAGAGGCCGATGATGCAATTCTCGCGGGTTTTGAGCAGCCCAATATCGACAGTTTTGTTTGTTAACATAACCGTCTAAATGGAAGTGGGCTTCATCCGTCAACATCACCACTGCATGTGGATCTTTAAAAATTTGAAACATGCGCCTCCTAAACTGTTCACGTTGAGTGTAGTCAGTCGGTTGAAGTTTTTGAACGATCACTATTTTGTAAGGGTGGAACTTCAATTGTTTATTCAAAATTGTCATTAAACTTGTGCGAGCAATGTCTAGCGATTGAGAGCGGCGTCTGGTGGACCGACGTGGACTCTGCAAAACGGACACTCTTACACGTTCAACATTTTCAGGCGTAACTACTGCTGGTGTAGGACCGAGTTTTTTCTTTTCCGCCACACTACCATGTGTACGAAAATTGTTTACCCACCGCAAAATTGTGTTACGCGCTGGAACAATGTCACGTACACCAAGTTTAAACCGACGACGGAAAGCACGTCGCGTGGATACAATTGACTCGCCATTTCAGAATAAATTCGGAAACAGCAAAAACGCTCCACTTGTCCATGACTACTAAAATTACATTCCCGAGTTACAAGATAACAGTGCCAGCAACCTTGGGGGACCATGCTATTCCCAGTTATACCAATTGCAAAAACATCCGTTTTCCACTGACCACCCTGTATATAGTATCATATACCATTATGTTTAAAATTTTAAAATTATATTATATTATTATATTCAAAATAATTAAATAATTAAAACAAGATTATGAATTAGTAACGTTGAAACTACATATTACTACTTGTAAAAAATAAAACCTATGTAACATTAGTGATGTTTATTTGTAAATTTTTTTTATTTTTTTCCCCCGTCGTTCGGCGTACATTCGCAACGTTCTCTGAGTTGACTCGGCATATTATATTGGTCCAATTGCGTTAACAATATCTGATACTTGCTCTGGCATTGACTATGGCGTTTTATTAACGACTCCAGTTCACCATGATTGCCGGTCGTACTGTTTAAGTCTTTTATGATCTTTTTGAGAACACCGATGAGTGTTAACAACTCACTGTGGAACTCCAAGTTGGTGGCCAGCGGTCCACACAGCCACTGGTCGTACAAACTACACACGTCATCCGTTAAGCGATCCGTGTTCATTTTGATAACCAATTTAAGCTTTATACACAGACATGGTTTGATTTTGCAGATTTCGGTGCAATCCTAAAAAGTAATTCACATTTAATGGTTTATACATTCATCCATTTACCCCTAATATATAATATTTTACGTTTAAACACATATTTTGATAATGGATCACTAAATAAAAATGTATGTGTGTGTGTGTGTGTACGTGCGTTTGCTAGTTGAATAAGCTGTTTAAATGTAAATTAGTTTAAAACTATACATCAATTAACGGATTAACCGAAATTATATTGATGCACACATATTACATAATAATAATTCAATCAACCAGTGTTTGTTAATAATAACACCGATTGTTTGGATAATCTATATGGAATTTGTCGAATCTAACACGTCATACATAAATTAATTGCCAATAAGTTTGACAAAATATAGTATTATGAAGCAACGTGGAAATAATGATTCATAACTAATTTAACCAACTTTAAAGTAATAAAAGTATAATACCTATATGTACCGAAACAAATGAATTATATAAATATATTATTATAGTATATATTTTGATGAATGATTGAATACATTTTTATTAATATCTACTAGTTTTACTAACGTTTTCTTGGTATATTTTGATTTCCAAATAAATCACGGATATAACACGAATTGCTAGCCATTCATCTTGCTTCGCTCAGGTTATGGTTATGTAATAAAATATTTGAAAAGCTATAATAGATCATTACTCGTAGTTACAACCAAAATGAGATTTTAAGCATTTTGGTAGAGCTGTTGATAGAACGTTTATCAAAATATTGTAAATGCGAGTAATTATAAAAGAGCAATTGACGATCGAGGTATATATCTATAATGTTTTTAAACTTTTTTTTTAAAAAAATTCAAGTAATATTTGCAACATGTTACATCGAAAAACAATAAGGGCGTTTGATAATTTCCGTAAAAAAAGGACACGAACAACTAGTAATAACGCATAAAGGTACGCCTAACGACACGTCGGGATACCGTCCCTATTTTTTACGATTTTCTTTCCGTTCAAAAGTGTTATCGAAAATATTTACGGATTAGTTGACGTCAGAGATACCAATAAATAATGAATATCGGTCCATCAAATCCGGTCTGAACTAGGTATGCCACTAATATTGTGATCGAATAACATAATATCAATTGTATTCAAAACAATCACAGTTTACAATTATTGTACATATTGAGTGATATTATAATCAGCTGTAGACTGTACCGAGACAAAATTGTTAACGTGACGTATATAGGTAATACTATAGGTGCATCCTATATAGATGTTGTATTGTTGCGACCGGCTGACCGAGACAATTAACAGTTCATATATAATGTTTTTAAACTATTTTTTTAAAAATTCAAATAATATTTACAACATGTTACATCGAAAAACAATAAGGGCGTTTGATAATTTCAGTAAAAAAGGACACGAACAACTAGTAACAACGCATAAAGGTATGCCTAATAACACATCGCGGGATACCGTCCATATTTTCTTTCAACAAGTCCGGTCTGAGCCATTTACATTGTGATCGAATAACATAATATCAATTGAATTCAAAACAATCACAGTTTACAATTATTGTTCATATTGAGTGACATTATAATCAGCTGAAAACCGAGACAAAACTGTTAACGTGACGTATATTATAATTCTATAGGCGCATCCTATATAGTTATTGTATTGTTGCGACCGGCTGACCGAGACAAGTAACATAGTTCATCTTAATTAATCGTGACACAACGTCGGCGACCTCTAAAGTAATTAAAATATCACGGTAATCCATTAGCCCGAAACACGTGTTACCTTTTATGGACTACAAAAGATCGCGTTGGTTACCTAGGAACCATCTACAATTAATTCGCCTGCTAATATTTTAGTGTATTAGAGTGTGCGTGTGGGGGAGGGGGAGGAGGGTCACTCTTTTGTAACTGTATATGAGTTATGTCCCGGTTGTATAGTGTTGTGCACTCGCAGAGACGACAGTCATAATATCTGCGCTAATTATTATTGTTTGTAGTATAATTTGTGTGTCATCAGAGGAAATAAAAAAAATGTATAAAAGCTTGTGCGTAAAAGTGCTAAAGAAAAATAATAAAATATCGTTGACCTACTTATAAATTACGACGAACAATAGCGCAATACGATGATAATATATTGTATATACAATATACATAGGTATAGGCTGTAACTCAAAAACTAAATGGTGTCAGGGCGAGTTGTTGTGCATGAACTACCCAAGACCGGCTACGCTTGTCTTCCCTCGTCGCTTATTTTTATTTATTTTTTTTTTAGAAACCTAGTGGAGCGAGGGAGATATTGATTTTACAATTATGTGTGTATTTTTTCGGTCAACAATTTTTGGAGCTGTAAAAACGATCAACAAGTTTTATGCGCCTTTGCATATAGAGTCTATCTCTTGGAAATTTAACGCAGATTTTACTCGGAAATGGTCTTTTTTGGGACTACCTATACGCAGTTACATTTCGAAAACACTGTGGAATTCGAAAAAAAAAACGTTGCGTAGACCTTTTATTAGTTATTTTCTCTTAGTCTTATAATATAATATTTATTACTTTTTAACACTATCATTTATTTCATTTGGCTTACATACGCCAAATAATACTATAGGTATAACGGTAGCTGACATGTTTGTGCAACATAACCACCTGTCATATTAGATATAAGTCAGATTTGTTGATTATTTTAATACTATAGTTAAAACAACTTGAGTTATTATTTTTTTGTAATAAAAGTGCTGTGGCTCCATTAAACACAATAGGCAGGTACTCAGCGTATTACACTCATCTTAAAATATTAGGCAAAAGATACATCGACAAAAGTATAACTATGTGTCTGGCAAGCATGATTAATTTTATTCGATACTATTATAATGATAACTGTGTTATTATAAAATGGCCCACATAAATCGCCCCACGAGTGATATTCTATAACAAGAAGTAGTGTTGATTACGCGGCTTGTGTTACAGGGCTTTGTGCTCTACAACATAAGTAATATTGTCACTTCTGCGTGGTATAAGGAAGATATTATTCTAGAATAATATTTTGAGCGGGCCACAACAGCTATTTTATATTGATATCGTCCCTGCGGGCCTGCCTGTGTTAAAACGACAGCTAAACTATTGAACATTCTAACAATGACAACAATGTTTGGTTTGTAACAATTAAAAAAAAGAACTTTGATTCCAAAGAAAAACGTGCAATTAATAAAATCATATTCTATGTAAGATCATTGATCAAGGGCGTGAATTAAACAATATCTACAAACATTTACCCATTATAGAATGAAAGTCATCCCATAGAAAACTATAATAATCTAAAGACTTTAGAGTTTCTGTAAAAATAAAAAATAATTTATAGAATCATCAATGCGTAGTGCTTTGAAACTACGTATTAACATTATTTTATACAAATATAGATTAATACCTAACGTGTCTAGACTTTCATAGGGTTAATTAATAATTTGTATAGAAAGGATAACGTATTTACGATAAAGAAGAAAACAGTAACACTTAACACGGGGCTGCTTAACAGTGTACATTAAATATAATCGTTAATTAAATTAAATATTTAATAATCCCATATGTGTAATCATAATATTGTGTTTGCCACTAAACAGGAATGGTTTCGAAATTCCATACACACTATATTGCATTATGCGTATATAAGGTACGTTTGTAGCTTATTGATTTTGGTAAAGGTTGTTTTTTAATATAAATTTAAACTTTAGATACCTAGCTATATGTATAGTTTGTTATGTATTTGTAATTTTTATTATAAGTGTTGGGACTCGGCCATTCTTCATTCTTTTCAAGTGTTATATAAAAGGATATTTTAAGGAAATGAAATGTCCATTATTAAAATCTTAAAAATAATAACTATTTACTTTATTTTAAACTTTTGACACCTACAACTGTCTGAAAACAAAATAATACTTTATTTTAATGTTAAACATAAAAAAATTAATTAATTAATTTTCTTAAAAGTGAGGCTTAAATTATAGGTCTTATTTGATGAATTACTTGCTTTGCCACTTCAAAATATCATCTTAGCGTCAGGTGTGAAAAGTGATATAATTTTCAGCGTTTTTAAAAATAGCTTGCTTATATTATTATGTATAATATTTCGTTCAAAACGTGCGTGACGTTTTAAAATATTTGTACCTAAACTATATTATTGCAAGTTATGAATAGATAAGACATCAGTGTACTTTCTTTTTTACTACACATAATTTTGAAACTTAAAACTATTATCTATAGTATGCGCTTTGAACCTAATTTGAATAAAGAGAAAATGTTGATCTCGAATAAATATATATTTCACTTTGGTATCATTCTGGCTTAGGTACGTCAACATAATAATATAACTTTGTTTTAGCATATTGTTTTATACAACAATAATATATTATATTATTACTCTTTAAAAATGGTGACTAATGGTTTCTAAAAAAATAAATGATTTCAACCATATATTATGAAAGCAAATATCTGTGACTTGTGTACAATAATATTTTATTGAAAGTATAATTTAAAATCACTTTACTTTGTACCGTAAATGATTCTATTCATACAACATCCATATTGTGTATGATATATATCAGTTAGCATGAACGGGAATTTCCAAATATGAAAATCGAACTATACAGATGAGTAGATGACACTAGAATGCTTTTATTGTTTTCCGCATTTTGGTGTTTTATTTCTCAGTCAACCACCAATATTATATTTATTATTATATTTTCCTACGCTGTGCTATTATATTTTACAAAACACCCGCTAACGGACATACTATTGTTTGTAGACTGTTTTGAATTTCAGTCCATATTAATAACAATAATTTTATTATTGCTGATCATAAAAAGCACCACAAATAAGAAAATTTAATTTTAACTATGGTAAAGACGCGTAGTCAATAATCTTTATAAAATAAAACGTATATATTGTTTTTACGTAGCTACAATCTGACATTTTTGTGTCTGTTTTACTATGATAGTCGTAATAATATTATTAATTAATTCCTCCCTCAAAATCATAATTATTGTGCGTTTAATTTACACTAAAGTGAAAACCATAATAATTTGCATATTATCACAATGAAATTCTATTACTCGAAAATTATTCATGAATTCAGTTATAATTTAGTTAATTTTAAAGCATGTTAAATTACAATAATTTGGTTTACCTTATGTTTCACTGTATAGAACTAAATAAATACGCAGCATGTATACCTCAAGACTAGGTAGTTACATTAATAGAAATTACCAATTTTATTTCTAAGACAAACTCTTGGTCTTGGTTAAAAAGGCATCACTTCGACTTTAAATGAAACGTTGTCGGGTTCCACTGCTGAGTGCCTTCCCAATATTTATTCTACTACTAATACCGCGGTCACTTAATCATGCAATCAAAATTGCTTATTTACTATTATATTACTGTACCTATAGATTATAATTATTGTTTATTTTTAATAATATAAAAAATAAAAAAACAATAAACAATACGCCTTAATAAATATTACAATATACAATCAACTTTTTGTTTTTTATTGTATACATCACTCTGAGCAATTTCATCAATAATTAATTATCGCCGTTGAAAAATAATCATATTTTAATTTAAACTTACATTCAAATTTAATTTCAATCAGCAGTTGTAAACTTTTATCGATTAAAATTTAATTAACGTTTTAATAGGCCTCATTGAACTAAATGATGGATGAGTAAATAATAATAACCTTCTCAAGTCAATATGTTCGAAATCCACATAGGTATATTATATTGAGTGTTAAATTAGACAATCAATATAATTCACTATTTTTAGTATAAAGTATGTTACTATTCCCGTATATTAGATTCTGAGTGGAACGATGAATGTATTGATTTTACAATGATGTGTGTTTTTTTTTTTTATTTATTTTTTTTTTGTGTGTCTATCATCACTTTTTAGGACAGTAAAAGTGCTTGGATTTTCTTCAACAGTACTTTTTCTGATAGGAAAGTGAATCTAGT
>NC_042495.1:1625862-1653907 GCF_005508785.2 Acyrthosiphon pisum | reverse complement strand
TTTTGTTGTAATTAAAAAACAAGTCACTGTAGAAACTTGAAAATTTCACTGAATGTTTATATTAGCATTATATATATACGATAAAATTTTGAAAATAATTTGACTCTTTTTGAGTTGTTTACGGACATTGTAAGTTTTCAATTTTTTTAGTTTTTTTTTCTATAAATATGAATAAAGTTTTATCTATTGGGCCAAAAAGTGTAAAAAATTAATACAAGGCTCCTGATATATTGTTACAATAGCAGTTGAAAAATATTAAAAAGACATAGGCACAATTATCTTTTATAAGCATTTGAAGTTGAAATTTTGACAACATTTATCAAATTTAAAATTGAATAATTCTTTTGTAGTTAAAAATTTATAAAATGTTCAACTTTTATATCTAAGGATTGAAAATTTAAAACAAGATTCCACGTAAATATTTAATTCTGTTACCAAAAATTCTAAAAAATACATAAGCACAGTTTATTTTTATAGTCATTTTAAGTTCAAATTTGAACAAAAGTACATATTAAAAAACCTGGAATAACTATTTTAGTTATTTTGTTTTGATTGTATAATATTATTTGTGGGCACTTGAAACTTCTAAAGTATACTATTATATATCTATGATAGTACCACGGTTTGTGGTTGATGTATAACGCGTTACCTAATGGATATTGTGATATGATTAATTTGAAAATTACTAATAATACTATCGATAAGTATCAGGGACTGGAACCGGAACCGGTTAGAGAAAATCTAAGAACCAAAACCGGAAACCGGAACCCATTTTTTACAATGCTTAGAACCAGAATTAGAACCGGAACCTCATTTTAATGAATAATAAGTTTTCCGGTTCTTTTAGGTTCTTATTGGTTCTAAGAAAAAGTCCTGTATTTAAAATAATTGAATATTTTATTTGAATGGGATTTTGTTGTAATCAAATAATTATTTTTCATAGAAATATTTTTGTTTTGTACATAATATATGGTATTTTTAATTTTTAATTCGAAATAATCGTATTGTATTATGTATTAATTACGACTGACAATCATTAATAATAACAATGATTTATTTACACACATACGGGTTGCATATGTTATTTGTTATATAACAAAAATAATCGAATAATAATTCGTATGAGTTTTTCTACGAATGTTTACAAGATACCTACGAATAATAATATTTATATAGTTATTTATAACTCTGTCTTACATTATCACACCATAAATTCATACCAAGTGTTTGTATTTGTTCTTAAATACTTTTTGAATGTATGTATTTGTGTTTTGTATCTTTGTTAAAATGCAATTTAAACGTATCTTTTACAAAACTGGGCCAAGTTATGACTGAATAAAAAATCTACCTAAAAAGCAATAAGTAATATTTGAAAAAATGTATATTTAAGAACCGGTAAGAACCGGAATTAACCGGAACCGGAACCCTTATTTTGTAATTTTAAGAACCGGAACCGGAACCAATCATTTATTTATTTTAAGAACCGAACCGGAACCAGAACCGAAAAAATCCATAAGGTTCCAGTCCCTGATAAGTATACCGTCTATAATATGTATGTCTAATATCTTGACTGACAAACCGTCTCCGCTCAGAATCGTTTTTCTTATATAGTGATATTATATCATTGAATTCAAATTTAATACTATCCATTATACAGTAACCCACTTGTAACCTACTGTACAGCAGAGCGACATCCACTTACCCACCTTTTTTTACTATGAATTTACCACAAAAATATTACAATAATAAAAATAAGTGCGAATCACGACAAATATAAATTGTACTACTGTTTCAATAGTTAAGTGCCATATTATTCTGAAAAAAAAAACATTCAAACCGTATACACAATTTTGAATTTACATACAATTGCTAATCTATCGATTGGTTCGTATGAAACTTTTAAAGTATTCCCTCTGTAGCAATAAAAAGGGTGTAAATGTATATGAAAAAACACACCGTAAAACCGTTGTAGGTATCAAATACAAACTAAAATGTTATGTTTATTCACATAACGCGTAGGCGTATTCATATATTGAAAATAAAGAATCTAAAGCTGTATGACGGGGGGCGAAATGAGCTTAAGTTAAATGTATTAAATTTAAAATATATTTTATTTTTGCCAAAATCTAATACAAAGCACATAACTGACGCAATTTTAGCTGGTTAACGTATTAATACTTAGTAATAGTATGGTACACGATTTGTAAGACTATAAATCTTTATATATTTAAATAATAAAGAAAAAAAGTATATTAATTCTATTAGCTTTCTCTGCTTGTACTATTCAAGTATTAAAACCTAAAGTGTTAAATAAGTACTTAAGCTGTAACAATAGAATAATCATAATTTTCTAAAAAAAATATCAAATTATTAGCCGTGCATTTTCATTGTTATCGACTAGAAATATAATATACTTAAATTAAATTAAATTCAGAATTTCTCATTACTATAGGTACTGGAATCGCCAAACATGTATTCCGTTTATTTAAGGTCCATTAGTATCATAACACCATTTAACATGAAATACAAAATTATTTCAAAACAATTATTATTAACATATAATAAAAAATATTTTTTTTTTACATAACTCCAAGTCGTTATAACAATATTTTTTACGATTTTTTTATTTATCAAATTTTTTTAATGATAACATGTTTTTTTTAAACTAAATATTTAGATTAAATATTAGAGGAAAATATTTTTTGGACTACCTCGTGATATCAAATTCAGTTAAAAAATGTAATAAGTGATTTATGGATAACCCCGCGTGTATATACCTATTATAATGTTATTGAAGCGGAAGTAATATTAATTATTATAATATACCTAATATTAATTTATATACGATCAAATTATTTTGTTCATTTACCGGTTTCTTTGCAATGGATACTATGCGGTTTTTACCACCGGTATTTTTGTTCGGCTGCTGCGAAGATCGATCGATCCATTGTTTTGTATTTTCTATTGCTTTTGGTGGACTGGTAATTTTTTCCGGCATTTCATCATTTTCGTTTTCAGGCGTTTCCCACCAACGGTCCAATGACGGTCGACGGCCGTCCCATGGATTTCGATTTTTCTCGTTCATATTAATATGATATTATTATAAAATAGGTAATAATAATAATATGTCGCTAAATGTGTGTCACAGAAGTACCTTTGAAGTCAGAATAATGTGCCTCCAGACTGTCAATTTATAGTCATAACTGTTTCATATTGTCTGTACATTTTTATAAAACGATATAATTCAACATGGTAGCTTATAATCATCGCATGTATAATAATAATAATAATAATAATAATAATAAAAATAATAACGATGATAATAATATTATATAATGATGACGAAATAAATAATGCGATCTTTATGATATCCTATACCCTGACAACCGATATTTGAACCAGTACTTAAAGTAATCGATAGAGGCGCATTGTGTAAACATATATTATATTAATAATTACTATAAATAATATAATACCTCCGAAGAAAACTCGATAGTAGATACAATCATCGCTAGTAAACGACTTTGCAGCCTGTATATATATATTATTAATATTAAATTTATTAACCATGTAATATATTGTGTATGTCATACATAATTCAATTTTAATATTACTGCACTTATTTTTATAATATCTTGGATTAATATTTCGAGGCGAATTTTTCGACTTTTGCTTTACAACAGTGATCACTATTTTTTTTTTTTAGTTTTTATATCATCACTCTGTACAGAACGGGTGCTTTAAACGTTTCATGCAGACCGCTTCTATATAGATTGGAAATCGAACAAAGATTGTACTTAGCTGCAAACGACATTTTTTTCCGTTTCTCGGTAGCTTAAACCGATGAGGGAAAAAAATGAAAAATGTATGCAAGGCGCTCGTTCTTCCGAACAGCTTAATAGTATTTGGGCGACCCGAGTTTTGTTCAGAATCGTTTTACAAACGGAATGATTAATCATTACTTTCAAATTTAAAATAATAATACGTACACAATACTGGCGCGGCTTCCAAGTCTTTGTGTCCCACGACGTCATTTTTGCGATTGTTAATCTCGTGTTGTATAAATAATGACGCATAATAGCTTCTAGTGATTATATTTTATTTTATTGTGAACACGATAATATGGTGATGATATTGTTATGCCGTTATAAAAATGACCGAATTATGGATCAATGTGAATAAACGTAAATTGATAAGACGTACCTTAATATGGCGTGACAATAATATATGACAGCATACAATGCTGTATGGATCTCTTTTTAACTTGCACCGTATGGATATTCGATTGATACATAGCTAACATAATTTTACGTCATAACTTTAGATACCTACTTACCTACTATTCTGCGTATATATTAGCGCTTTTAACACTCTTTTAGAATATGTGCGATGAGTTTTTATTCATCAGGAACATAAAATGTTAACGTATATTTTGGTTCTAAGTAAATATATACATTTTATTTTCGCTTTCACGGGTCTGTACTATTATATTATTTGCTGTTTTTCGTTTTTTTATTTTTATTTGAGCCCTTAAGCTCAACACATTTAATTCAATTGAATATAATTTGTAAACGTTTAATCCAATCAAAATCAGCCCCATTTAGCTTATTTACAATTTTCTACTAACCTTTGAAAGAGAAAACTGTTTTCACCGGAATCGCAATGGAGGTTTTTTGAAAACTAGAAAACTTTTCACATTTGATACCATTGTAAGTTTCAAATACCCCAAAATGTAGTTGCGTACACGTTTAAGACTTATGTGATATCGCGTCTATTTATTATGGTCTACCTATTGTAAATGTGAACTGCAGCAGGTGTATTTGATTATTCAGTTTTCAGTTATCTACTTAATTTGTAAATAATGCGAATAGAATAGTTTAATTTATTATATAAATATGACGTACTTAACAAAATATACGTCTTATCTTAAGCATTGTTTTTAGATTCTGTTCAAAGCCCATGGCTAATGGATTTTTTATTAGTAATGATTTTTTCCTTTCTATTTACGCTTTTTCGGTCAATAAGGTCTAAGCTTTAAAAGTTTCTTGTAGCGAAATTAATAATATGGTCTATTAGTTGTCAGTTTTTACTAACAACCGAAGAAATTATTATAAATCGTTATGTATCAGTGTACCACCCTGTACTATTACTCGAACGTCTCCTGGGAACTAATATTTATGAACGTCAGTTAAACATAATATGTATAGGACCCTTGGGACCTAATTAACCTCGAAGACAATGAATTATTGTAGCTAAAGAGAGAAATTCAGACATGATCGGGTGAGAGGGAGGTATGAAACTTGTATTTACACCAATCGTACACAAATCGGTCCATACTCGATCATTAGTATTGATTCCACGCGACATTCACATCAATAATTTTTAACACAATATGTAGAGCCACTAACGCTTTGATAACATCATTCGATTATGTTATTATTATTATTATTATTATCGATTATATTATTCACCGCATATTATATATTATAGTTGTGTCGTCGGTTTGAGCCATTAAATACTGTTAGCGCGAAGAAGACACTCGTATATAATATTATAATCATTGCCCTTACCATTTCGCGTCGAATTATTAATAATTCAAAAAAAAAAGAATGGCGGAGAATATCCGAAGAAAGATACAAGTACAGTATGCTAGTATAAAATAAAATAATATGAGACCAGAAACCAAACACAGTTTATTATTGTATATTGCAGTATTATATTTAGTAGTATTTAGCATTATTATATTAAAAGGTATTACAATATTTTAATTGCAACAATAGTTCGATATAGCTCCTCAATACGGGTTCGGATGATGTGAACGTTGAAAGATGTTTTTTTAGAATTTTCTCTCTGCGCTCCGGAAAAGCGTAAACAACTAAACAGAAAAAAAGGAGAAAACTCACATTAAAACCATAATAACTCAGTGTCTTGAATGGACTGTATTTCAAGCCTTCTGTAATCGAAAGACCGAAGTCATATATAGTTCTGACCATTGTAACGATACTCACGTAGGTCGACCCTGACACGAAAATCTGTACTATTCTTTCTTACACGCGGTCATGCACAAAACAATTTAAGTTTCATTTTCTGAGTTCATTACCGCCCATTCAATATGGACGAATATTTTTCGTATTATATATGATATAGAATTGTCATAAATCAAGTATTTACTATTTCGACAAAAGTATTTTTTTTTAAATTTGGTTTTATTAAAACTTCAAGCGAACTTTTTTTATCGATAAATAGAAAGCCAATAACTACAATGATTCCAATCCAAACACACCAAGTAATGTTGAAGAAGTACTTGGAGACGAGCAATTCACCACTACAATACTCGAATTTTTTTCCCGCACCAAACTATGTTAAATGAATTGTAAATAACCTTTATTTTGTTGTATTTCAATAATATTCTTCTTCGTACTGTATGTTATTAAATAAACTAAAAAAATACATATACTGCGAATCTAGTCCAGCGACCGCTATTAAATATAATAAAAAATGTTTTTATTTTTTTAAGCTTACCTCAAACATTATAACAATATACATTAGTTATATTCTAATAGGTATGCGTATTTGTATAATTTTGATTTGTATTTATAATAAGTAATATAAATAACAATAATACATGTTATTTGCTGAACAAAATTCAAGTACCCAATTGATTTATAAACAGATATTTAATATGCAACTATGTAAACATAGCTTGTGTTGAGATAGTAGAGTTCTATTTTATAATAACTTCAGACTAATATACTATAATAAGAATGATACAATTATATAAAATAATATGTACCTACTAAGAAGCTTAACATTCAAAAATAAAATAAAAATAAAACAAACTGTCAATCAGTTTAATTTATGCCATACAAATATACAATAATGAAAACACTATACGATATAAAATGCCCATCTATTGAGGAGCTTCAGAAACACAAAATACAAAATTAAATATCACAAATTATCAAAACCAAAACTATACAAATATTATTAAAAAGAATTAATGTTTTTGAAATTATAGAAGTTAATACTAGTTACATTGTTTATAAAGATCAGAGCCTTACAGTTATTGTACATTGTCCAAAAATTGTGAAACTCCGAAAAACCTAATGTTATCATTGCTCTTATTTTATATTTATATTGAGTGTTATAGCCTATAATATACCCTTATAAATTATTGGTGCCTGATGAGTAATAACTATTAATTAGTATCGTTTACATTGGTCAGTATGTCCATATATTTGTATAATAATAACAACAAAAAAAGTTGATTTTTAGATTCTGAGCTGTTTTTTTTTTTTTTTTCTATATTTGTTCATTGAAACGACCTCAAGATCTTTGACAATGCTTATCACAAGTGGGTAGTAGGGAGATCATCTGATCTATTTATCTATGTATATATCACTATATGCATGATACTACCCCCCTTCTCCAAGAAGAGACATGTGCGGTCCCAGTGGAGTGGGACCTAGTTGGAACCGGATGACGCAATCGGAGCTAAGTGAAGGAAAAAATGTATTGTATTTACTATTTAGTATTTACAATGACGTGTGTGTGTTTTTTTCTGTCTGTCATTGACATTTGGGGTTGTAATAATGCTCCAATTTTCGATCAGTAACTTTTCTAATAGAAAAGTGAATCTTATTGGTACTTTTGAGTAGTCAAAATTAAAAATTCCAAGTAAAGTAAGTTTTGTTTGAAAAACACAAAAAAAAACGTGAAAAAATAGATAATTTTTAAGTAAAACCAATTTTTAAAAAATCACTTTGGTGTAACTCAAAAACTAGTAACCAAAAGCCCTTGAAGTTTTCACCATATGTTTGTATCAGCATTTTCCATAGACGGTAACATTTTCGAAATATTTTGACTCTTTTTGAACTAGTTATGGTCTTGAAAAATTTTTCAAATTTTGTATATTGTTTCAAATTATTCTCATTAAATGAAAATGACACTAGCCTTCTTTATTTTTTAACAACTTAAAACTATACATATAGGTAGTATTTATACAGTAAATAAAAGTGTACTTACTGTTTTTTATCTTCTGAAAAATATAACTTAATATGCAATAAATTCATTAAAACCCATAAAAATGTATCTAGAAATTTTTTTTGTGTGTTCATTAGTTCCCTCATGAAAAATACAATAACATGCCATCTCCTTAATGTTTAAGAAATTATAAGTATTTTGGAGTTACTGATTTATGGATTATGGATTATGACGTTATTTCACTGCCGGCTCCACAAAGGTATATTATAACAAAAAAATAAGTACGTAACAATTATGGTAGGTACCCTCACACAGTCCTAATTTTAAACACTTGCGGTAAGCGTCAACGACTTGCGATTTTCGAAGTGAGGAGGACGGGAGAAGGTTACCATCACGATTCACGGTATATAGATACAACAAATCAATTACAATTCAATGGTATAGTATATAAAACATGATTAATACAAAATTTAGCGTTTTACCACGCACAAAACAATTATTATTATAACGGCGCGGTGATCAGACACTGACTGTTGCTCACTGAAAATGCGACGGCGTACCTCACAGTGGCTGCTGTGGTGACACTAATCTTTCATTTTTTTCAAACATTTTTAATTAAAATTTTGGAAATTGGTTGTAGCCTTTTCCATTTAGTAACGTGAGAGGTTCATGTCTATGATGTACTAACCCATTTACAATCCACCAGAATGTGGAAAGAACTAAGAAGTAAATGATCAATTTGATATAATTGGACTGTAGACGGTCGATGACAGTAGCGAGGATTCGATAACTGATAACAATGAATTTATGAGGACTACTTTGGCTTGAAGGAGGAGCTGATATTTGAGTAGAGGTGAAATGGGCCATACTCATCAATAAAGAGTATTCGGTATTAACTATTAAGTGTTGGTGGCTGGGACTTAACAGTATTATTATTATTTACATTATTTACTATGTTAGCCCAGGTCTTTTGATTATTTTGTTACCTATTGCGATAGCTTGTACAGTTGTACCTACCTATGTATTGTAAATAATTTACAAAATGTATACTAATTGTATTACTATATAGTAATTTATACTATTTATCTACGTATTTGTACAATTTGTCTAAAGTTAGGTTACGTTTTAATTTGTTTTTTTTTTATGTTTCAGACATTTGAAGTCAGTTTTGTCCATTTCTACGGAGGAATTAAAGACGTCACTAAACTAACTCTGTATGCAGTAGCTATGTAATGTATTTTTATTGCGAGCATTTGTCGTATTTTTCTTGGATCGTATTAGTTTGTTTTTGTTGATTCCGTCGAATTCAAACCTAGATAGTATCTATTTTAAATCGTGGTTGAACCGAGGCATTTCGTTATTGTAAGACGGATAAAATGTAGATAGACGTTCTTTGCGAGCATGCCGAGTTGCTCAATATATTTTATTATAGTTGATAATCAAACTAAAATTATTAGAGATTTTTACTTTTTACGGGCCACGCTAGCAATCAATTTAAATATGGTAAAATTACGCATTCGTCTGTGTGAAAAACTTTAAACATTAATTGTAGGAAAATAAGAAGTACCTAAACATTTGACACGTCAACGGAACGCACAGACGAACATGTGTAACGCTATTGGTACCACGACTCATTATGAAATTTCAATTTTTTAAGTGTTCAAAAATTCCAGTACTTACGTATTTTACCCAAAGAACTATCACAGACATTTATAAACTAAATAAATTACCTAATAAAAAGGATCACATAACCGTTGAGGGTACGAATGTACGACCAATTGCTTTTCTCTACTGCGCCCTTTAGTGTTTTCTAAGCGCATTATTGTAATACCAATATACATTCCTTACGCCTCTCTTCAAAAACTAAAATGTTTTACTCAATATAGTTAAGGATATGGTTATAAGTCACATTGTTAGTCTCTGACTAGAGTTTTTTTTGACCTTATAAAGTTATAACCATTAGGTACCTACATACCTAGTACCTACCTACAACAAATTTAAGTGTAATATCATTAAGTTATTCGATTGAGCACAAATTATGTTAGATGTCTGTCTCGTGAATATTTATATGACAAATAAGTTTGCATTTCTGTTCAAATACCAATTAAATATTGATCTATTATGAAAGTTAAATTATTTGTTATTTATAACTTAATGGTATATTATATATAGAGTTAAATGCTTGAAGCAGTGCACTTTAAATCTATAGCTTTGGAAAATGTCGCCTTCCCCTTAAGGCCTTAAATTCTCATGAAATCTGTCTAAGCTAATTGTATACACTTTATTATATTAAGTATTAGCTTAATTAAAATACGTCTACACGTCATAATAAACCATTGTCACACAGGTTGTTTCATACAGTTTTAAAATTGTCACTTGTCATTTATAATTTTTATCTCTGTATTGACTATTCAATATTATAATATTATTATTAATACAGAGTCATTTTTAACAGATATTTTTTATACGATACTTAAACTTGTTGGTTTTTATTATAAAAAAAATATTTTAAAACAATTTTTTGTTGTGTATTATTATTTATTTTTTTTAACTGTGGTTAAAATCGTAGTCTGTATTGATAAGTTTTATAAATTATAGTAATAAATAAAAACTAAAATCGATTTCATCGTTTTTTCCTACCTACAAAAAGTATATTAATATTATGTTGGAAAACAGTTTTTTGAATTAAATTAAATACCGATATTAAAATCAATAATCATTAATTTTAATATTTTTAACCACCCACTAAATATATTAAATAACACTAAAAAATCTTTACGTAGTAAATATCCTTTGTTTTTTTTTTCGTATAATTATTTAAGCTGAACTTTTATCAGTAGTTATGTTATAAATTATTACTATAGGCCATTTATGCTAATTTCAATATTTTGTTGGCCCTTCTTGCACTGGTTATCAGTAAATATCTTTACCAATCGATCAACTAAACAAAACACTTAGATTAGGTATATACAAAAATGGACAAATTACCGAAATTTGTAAATCAATTATTTTTAAATAATCACGTGAAGAAATTTCATGGGTTTATTATATTATTAATTACTATAATATGATATACTTATTACTTATATTAAGTACAGTTAAATAGAATAGGTAATACGTGCGAATAGAAAAATTAATTTACTGATAATTTTTATAATAGTTTTATGTCGTTAAACAGAAAGAAAACTTAAAGAAACTTATTACATCCAAACATGGGTACAACAAATATAATATTGTTCGACTTATGAAAACATGACTTATATATTATAACTATCCACAAGAGCAATAATAATATATCCACTCATTTGGACAAACCACTGCAAAATAACTGAGGCGAAGACTTAGTGTAGATCAACGTCAAAGCCATTAAATAAAATGTATTTCCATTTGAAAATTAACTTTCATAGAGATAACCGTAATCTTGGAAATTGGTTTTAAAAATCATTAGGGAATGAAAGAAAATCGTTAAATGTGAAAAAAATATGTTTCATATTATTATATTAGGTACCCTATTACGTACTAAAATCTGGTAAAATGTCCGGTTTCAATTAAGTTTTTATATAACATTAAAAACTTCCATTTCTCATTACAAGACCTGCAATGGAGTTCCACGAAAAAATATATTAATTCTTAGTAAACGAATAAGTTCTTCCAATTAACAAGTTTTTATGTTGAAAGCCGTGACCACGTAATATTGCAGATAGGTATTATAAACCGCTATAAATGAAAATCCTACGCGGTGAAAAACAAATTGCCTGTTTTTCCCGATAAAGATAATAGTAGTTATAAAATACCTATGAAGTATGAACATTCTTATTTTTCTAATAACAATCGAAAATAGATATATAACTCAATTATTTAGATACTACATTATAATATTATGTACACTTAAATAACAAATTATTTTTGTAAGCAAATATAGTCAGAAGTAGTTGAAGCTGTAACGTGAAGAAAAAAAACAAAATACCTATGGTTCTGACTTCCGAATCGTCGATATTGGTAGTTGCCTCATAATATTTTATCAAATCTAATACATTTTTGCAATTATTATGCACTTGAGTCAAATTTATTTTACTTTATTTAGTAACAAATAATATGTGATGCATGACTCGATTTAACGATTGAATCACGCTCCTCGTGACTATAGTTGTGAGTATATGCATTTTATTTCATTTTCAATGAAATATCTTAAATATGAATTGTTTGAAATACAATCATTCAAGCTGAACGATAAAGAATATTTTTATCTATTCTCCGTCGATATTTCTCTTTGCCAGTTGGTATTTTGTAACGATTTTTCGTAGTCATGGGCGATTAATGTGCACTGACGTAAACGAAATTGTCAACTGAATTTATGACACTTCACACACCCTCAGACACGTACATTCTATCTCCTAGAGCCCTACAACTTGTTTGATTGACGATTTTGACAAACAATTTTTATCGAAATACATATATTATATTGTATTTTATTTTTTCGCGCGATGTGAAATAACATATGGTACATATAATAATATTATCTTACACCTCAAGTCGTATAACGATTTGTAAAGTCTTGGCGCAATAAATCCAAATATTATATTATACTGACACTAATTCCAAATGTAATATTAATGTATATTATTCATACATCGAACCAACTATAAATATAGGTGTGAATAATCGTACCAATAGAATATCATTTGTCTGCTACATTATCATGAACGATTATTTTTGCCGCAGTTATATGGTAAAAGAATAGCGTTCAAAAATGAATGTTACAAAAAAAAAAGGTTGCAGCGGTATTATGTTTACACGGCTGTATAATATATATTTATACCATTAGAGAGTAAAGCATATATGCAGAGTGAGATTTTTTCATAAGTAAACACGCACACTAGCTCCTGATACGGTGGTATTTTTAAATAATATTTCTTGATGAGAATTTTGAAGCACATACAATTCTATAGAAAATTGTTTTTGTATTTTTTATATTTTGCGCAGTTAAAATTCGTTACTCAGTTAAATTACAACAGACTTGACTAAAACGGTTTTTATTCCATTTTTTGGAATTTTTACGTGCACAAGTAAAATATCAAACCAGTAGGAATAGTGTTATTCAGACATAAATGTTCAAAGTTTCGTTGAGGAGAGTGGACCGAGGTCGGTGATAGCCTCCAACATTTTGGTGCACTCGTTTAAAATGCAAACACTATCTACTGGCACATCTGGCATAAATTGGAAACTGCATTGAATATTTTTGAACGAAAAAAATATTGTGATAGGTAAAAACAGTAATGAAGGAGTGTGCTGGCTTAAAATAACACTATACATAAAAAATTGATTGATTTAACAATATATCTTTTTATTAATAATGTACAATAATTAATAAATCTATTTTCAAATTTCTATTGGACTTATCAAAATCATTTAGCACCTACAATATAATATATATATTATATACTCGTATAATATTATATATAATATTATTATGTATTTTATTTTTAATGCTTATATGAACTTTAAACTACTAAATCGAATTCTTAGCAATGTCAATCTCATTTATGTTTTCAACCCTCGCATCAATATATCAAAGCATTTTTTATAACCATTATTTCTGATTTTAAGTGCCTACTCTTTTCAACCATTGAATAAATCTTAAAAGTTATTAATCACATGTCCTTTTTCAGAATAACCTAGTAAATATTTTTTTAAGCAGATTGAATAAAATTGATTACTAATCATAACTATAATTACATACAAATAATAATATATAAACTAAGTGAGTGTACCTACCATAAAAATTAAAATATTTAAACTAAAATAGTAAAATGTCATACTTTCGTTCAAATTTACTTTCAGAAAGTGGTCAACATACTGTGCATTGCAAAATTACTGGTAAAAATTGTTGCACCTACTAACAATAATTATAACAGTGGATAAAAATAATGACATTTTATATGAATTTTGTTTTCGAAATTTTCGGCTCCTTAATCACGGTATAATTGCGGTCGGATGTATGATATTCGGTGATATTGAATTGAAATGTGGGTCTCGGCCTTTCAGCCATCCAGCAATAATTTTATTGAAATATCATTTATATACGTCTCGACGTCACGTATGTATAAGAAACTAAAAAAAAAAAATGTTTGTAGTATTTCTATATTTACTAAATGTAATAACTTTTTTAATTATTAAAATTAACCTTGTAACCAGGTACCTAATATCATTCAATTTGTATTATTATTTATGCATATTTAATGATATATTTGAACAATAATATTTATTTCGCAGTTATTTATAATATTTAATAATATTATAGTGGGTATTTAAGACGCTGTGGTTTTGTCCAAATGAGGGAGGGTTCGGTCACAACTAGGTTTACCTGGGCAAAAGTCGAAGTGTGACAAGTATCTCGGGCAGTACGCGTTTTTCCCGGGCACTCCCGAGGTTTTTCAGATTTCGACTTTTGCCCTAACATATAAATAATATGAACAGGTAATACAAACGAGTTCAATATTTAAAAACACTACCTACCACCTAATCGGAAAGTCGAATACCTAACTATAGTTATATTTTATTATTTTACCACGTGGTTCATATTTTTCACGATACTGAGCATATTTTTTTATTTTTTAAATCACCATGATGATGCTACCCGGAAAGTGCCCCACGTGTGACAGTTTCAAATATAGTCTATTCACCGGCGTCGAATTGACTTTGATGGGTACTTTCGCGTGCGGGAGAGTTTTCAAAAACACATTAAACACACAGAAACGCAGTCGAAACGCCACAACTGCGTTTAATCCGTTCATGTACAGGCACAGGTGAATTATTGGATTTCTGTGAATACCTGTCACCATCGAGAACGTGGTCGGTATATACCCCGGGATTATGTAATTCAAAGTGCTGCATGTGTATAATATTATACTTTGTATAATATCATCATCTCTGAAACGAATAATGACAACCTGTGATTTACGGCCGATCATAATAATATATAGCGAACGTAAACAAACCCGACGAGTGACGTTATTTTACATAATATTTTGTTTTTCGCATTTGCGGAGATTCGACGGAATCCAATCATCGTGGCGTAAGTGTGATATTCCGTCAATCGATTTTGCAGATGGACACTATGATTACTATGCAAGTATCGTTGAACCATTGAGAACTTAATATTTTATAATTAGAATAGGTACATTCCAGGCGTGGGTAACGTATAATAGACCGTATTATATACATATTAGGTACATGAGAATAATAATAATATATCAATGTATATAAATAAATATATCATGCATTAGGTATTTTAGATTGTGAGTGGAACGATGAATGTATTGATTTTACAATGATGTGTGTTTTTTATTTTTTTATTTTTGTGTGTGTCATCATGTTTGGGGCAGTAAAAATGCTTCGATTTTCTTCAACAGTACCTTGTTTGATGGGAAAGTGAATCTAGTTGGCGCATTCGGGAGGTCAAAATTTGAAATTTCCAATAGTTTTCAAAAACGCCGTGAAAAACAAGAGAAAAGCTGTTTTCGAGAAAATCGATTTTGGTTATTAGTGTAACTTTAAAACAAATAACCGTAGATACATGAAATTTTCACTAATTGTTTATATTTTCATTTTCTATACATGATAAAATTTTCAAAATATTTTTATTTGTTTTGAACTGTTTAGGGACATTTTCAGTTTCCAATTTTATTAGTTTTCTTTTCTATGAATGTCCATAAAACTTTATTTGCGAGTAAAAATACTTGAAAATTTAATACATGGCTCCTACAATATTGTTACGATGACATTTGAAAAATATTAAAAATCTATAGTCACGATTTTTGTTTATAAGCATTAAAAGTTCAAAATTGACAAAATACGTAAAAATGACGAAAATTTCCAAATTATTTTGAGTTTGAAATTCATAAAAAATGTTTTTTTTTTAATCCAAGATTTTAAAATGTAATGCAAGATTCCTCATAAGTTTGTCTACCTTTATCAAAAAAAAAATGTCTTTAAGAAACTCAAATTAAATTTTTTTTTATTTATTAATTAAATTGTTTATTAATTTGAATTTTTGACACACACACATTTCTGCACTCGTAGTTCGGTTAATTGTTGATAGTAACTTATACGGTGAAATTGGTTGGATTTGATTTGATCGTAATACAACCAGCGTTTGTTTTGTAAAATACAACTAAAATAATTCTATATTTATATATAAATAGCACAAATCAAAATATTATGAACAATTTTATCGTGTATAGAAAATACTTATGCAAACATTTGGGGAAGATTTCAAATATTATCGATATCATTCGTTATTGAGTTACAAAAAAAAAACGAAATCGATTTTATCAATAGACGGGTTTGCATAAAAATTCCCGTTTTACTTCATTTTTTTTTTGTTTTTCTCGATTATTTTAAGGAGTACCGATAACTTTTTTTGGCCGATCTAAAGTACAAACTAGATCCAAGCCGTGTACGCAAAAAATAAATAAAATTGTTTGATAAAAACACACACACACACACACTCACACACACATCATTGCAAAATCAATACATTCGTCGGTCTGCGAAAATATATTTTCCGTTAAACTTCTGTATGCCTGCATCTGTCTAAATTTTATGACATCAATTCAGAGTCAAAATTATGATGTAGGTATCTCGGTACTCTATGGTATAATTATATGACTATATAGTTATTGCTCGAAGGATATGTAACACATGGTATGATGATTGCCGATAATAAATGTCATCGTTTTCCATGACTGAATCAGATTTAATTAATCACCATCAAAGCTCATAATATAATCGAAATTCAGCTATATTTTTAAAGTAATCATAATCTAATTACGATATCCTTACTCCTAAGTGCACGAATTATGGTATAATATTATTATTATAATGTTAAGCAAATCTATCCATTCAATTATATACAATAACAATGTTAAGAAACATAATGGCTATAGTATTTCAATTTCAACCTAGTAAGTATAGCTTCATATTTCTAATAAAGAAAAAATTATATTCTTGATGAGTTCGATTGAGAATTTCTTTTTGAATGAACTTCTGAACTTGAAATTATTTAAAACAATAACAGCTTTATACTAGCTTTATATAAGTCATATTTTTAACGATTCTAGTTATATTTCATCAAATATGACAGTTGATAATCTTAAGTAAAATTATTTGGTGTATTATATTATTATTATATTGTATTATATTCATCATGTTCATCGCACAAAATTCGCCCTACTTTTAAGTTGCTCTATGAGTAATCATTACTGTTTTTTTTTCAGATTATAAAATGTAAATCATTTAGCATTAATATTTTCATAATGCAACTACTATTTAGTATGTATATTGTATATTTTAACCTACTAGAAATATCAACCATGACTTAAATTAAATTGTATAACTAATGACAGAAATAACCATTTTATTATTGAATGAAGAAAAATGAATTCGAAACAATTCCTGACTTAACATTTTACTGTTTTCCTTACATTTATCACCATCATCATAACTCTTGATTTATGGTTTCAACTAAACATTTTTATTTCGATTTCTCAAAATTAAATTTGTGTAAGTTAGTTTTTTTAAGTTGTAATTTTTAAAACCACTGATAATTTATTTTACTTAATAACTGAGTAAAAAAATTAATTGAAGGTGACATTGCAAACCTATTGCATTGTCAATCTTGACAGCCTTTGAAATTTTAAAAATCTTTGTCATATTAAAATAATTCAAAATTAATCTTCTATTCAATGCTTCTTGTTTTAAGTTTTGGTCTGATGAATATAAATACAGGTAAAGTTATACAGAAATAACCTGATGTTTTAAGGGAAATCGTGTATATTTTTAATGACAAATAAAACGAAATTTAAAGGCTATAACTAATAAAAAGTTATTTATCTCAATTTATTTCTAATCAGCAGCTTCGCAATTTTATGGAAAAGCATTTTATAAATTTACATTAAAAAAATTAAATTAAAATAACATGTACACTACGTGGCTTAATATCTAAATGTAATAAACGCTCTTGAAATTTTAAATCATAAAATATGAATATCTGGTTTCTTGCAAATAAAAAATGCAGAATTACTTAACTGCGTAATTTTATTTTATAATGCAACACTATAGTTAATTTGAAAATTTGATACCTCCTAAACACGCTTTTTAATCATTAGTCATTGTAAAAATTATAATTTAAAAAACTTTTGAATAAATTACGTTTATCATTAAAAGTACCTATGTTAGTGAAATAATAATAGCCCGATGTGCGAGTGAAGAAGTAATATCTCCTCTTTGAGCTTAACTCAAATTACTATAATATTCAAACTGTATGGCCTTCATTATTTTCATAGTAATCCACGTTCTCGTGTTCACATTGTGTTATATTATATGAATACAGGTTGACGGTGACTTCATGAGATTACGGCACTAGCTTATACCATCGCGAACACTAAATCCAAACTGAAAAAAAGAAAAAAACCTCTTATGTTTGAATTTAATTTAATAGAAATGTGTACATTGGGTTGATAAAACCATATTGTATGTAAACGACTAACTCGTTCAAATATCTTAATAGCATTTTCCCAAACACAGTTCACTATTGCAATTCACAACACTACTATAGCTGCTCTACTTTTTTCAATTCCACATTTTATACCTATGTAATTTGTAAGACAATATAAATAATAATGATTTGTTTTTTCGACATTACCTTTTTACATTATCAGTATGTAAATATAGATATGCGTACATCCTTGTAACGAGATAAATGAATTGTCATTTGTAGTACCAAAAAAAATATTGTATACTAATTTTAAAACATTTTCGAAACAATTTATGTAACGACGCTGAAATAAAAAGGTTTTTTTCAGTAACTTAATGGGTAAACTTATTAGGCAATGAGAGGCGGGTGTGGGAGTATTTGGCGTGATGGGGAGGATCAGTAGGTTGAAGCGATTTGTCAAAAGAAATAGCCCTATGCTGTATGTGTGTATTGTATACATATAAAACATATGTACAATACACTTATATATGTGTTCATAATAAATGAACGAAACTATGTTGAAATTTTAACTAATTAATCACCGAGGTGCCCTTGGATGGTTTATATCATTTTTCTTCTTGATTTAATGAATAGAAGTAATGTTGGTGTACATATTTTTTTTAAAGTTAATATAGGCAATATATTTATATTTTATTTTCAACTCACCCGAGGCATATCTGATTGGACCGTTTCATGATTTATATTCTTTCTGTGAAAAACTAACTTATTCGTCTATGTTTTATAGTGATAGTTGTAACAATACAATAACAAAACAATACTATTCACTTTTCGAAGAATTGTCTACAAGCTTCGAAATGCATTTCATTTTTAGCTGACACTACACGATATGTATATCAAAAATAACAAATGGAATGTTAACAATAATAGGTAATGATATAGTAAAAAAACATAGGTCATTTTTAAAACAGCCCAACGCATATTTGAAATCACATAATCAGATTTGTTTCCCATGGCGCTTTGGTACACAAACTACTGCAGGATGCGACATATGATAAAATCTATTCAGAGTCGAAATAAATTGTAAATATCTAACATGTTCCACGTGATTTCAAGGGGACAAAGACTGCACAAACGAAACCTTCATAATATGAAAAATAAATTTACCAACGTGGAATGTATGATTTTACGTATTTTATATATTTTATAAAACGAATTAGTCGAAAATACACATCAATATTGCCATTGTGGAATAGTATATATTTTGTCGATATCGCATACTGTCAATAATAATTGTCTACGGGGAGAAACGATTTTCACTCGAACGTATAATCATGCACGAACAATACATAATATTTTTTATTCAAATCGGCCAAACATTAAATCGGTCAGTGTTTATTACGATATTTTACGATCTAGGTATTGTACACATATAATATTATGTTATGGATCCATAAGACTTGAAAACGGTGAACCTTGACCAGACAGACGCGTCTGTTTATTTTCGATTTTAATAGAGTATGATATTTTATGAGTTTTTAATGATTTGAATGATGTTTACTCTAATTCGAAACAATGATCATTAAACAAAACCAATACATCACCGTCGCAACATCCGAAATAATTTTACGGACTCGAAAAAAAAAAAAAATAAAATCTAATATTATATCGTTATAGTATACGTAGTGGATTGAAAACAAAGTACAGCTCTGCGCTGTTAAAATAGTAGAATTAAGTCGTCCAGAGAGGCCAATACACGACCGCCGTTATTAATAATATTATTACTATAGGTCCGCCGCCGCTGTCGTATCCATAATATTAATATCATGGTATGCCGGCGTCTTGTGTATGCAATTTCGCTACACGCTACAATATAATATTAATAATAATATAATCCCCGGCGTATGACTATTTAAAACGGCAGTTTTTTTTTTTTACTCGTTGCTTTAAAACGTCACAAAAATAAACATATTAGCAACGTTTCAGTTTCATACGTGTGCAGGAAAATTATTGATTTTATGTTCGGTCCACACACGCCATAAACGCGCTGTTTCTAACGTGAGGCAAAACAAAAGATTATCCGGTTTTTTTTTTACAACAACGATCTATAGAGACACTTATAATGTTATTTTTTAAGGCAGGATCAACACGTGTTTTTTCATGTTACCTTTAATATTATCACTAACGACGTTAGTTATTCGGAATGTCAATCGTCGACACTCGACTTAGAATGCTTGCAAAAATAATAAAACGAAAATAAATGTCTATAACAACGAATATTCTATGGCGTTTATAGTATTATAATACGACACACAGTCGCCAAACGGGATTTATATAATATTATTATTATACGCATCGTTTTACAAGATCGAACACGGCATTAATATTTACGTGTACAAATACACAGTGTCTCGCCGAGATATCCCCGCAAAAAACTTTAATTCATTACTTTTTTTAAAAAAAAAATATTTTCTTGAGTTCTTCCATCGTGTTTAAAAAAGATGGACAAGTGGGTACCCGTTTTGCTGTACATTAGGTGGTGTTATGTGAATCACTGTAATGGGTGTATTGAATTTGAATTCAATGGTATAAAACCATTGTATTCGAAAAAACTTTTCAGAGCGAATACCACTAAGCACATTTTAATATTTTAAGATAATATTGTTGCTATTAAAGTAATTTGTTTAACTATTATAGTAATGCAGTAGGTTGAATTAATTTTTGCCAAAAACATTACATTTGAAAATGTTATTGCGTGTAAACATAATATAATATATGTACTTTAAAAGTTTCAAGTATACTGTATACACGAAAAATATTTTTAAATTACAAAAACATAATTAAAATGTATTCTTTGAAATGTTTTGAATGTTCAATCCTTAGCATAAAAATTGAACATTTTATCAATTTTAATTACAGAATATTTTGTAGATTTTCAAAATTTATATGAATTTTGTCGAAATTTAAATGCTTATAAAAAAAATACTGCTTAAAAATACGCGTCTTTAATAATTTTCAACTGTCAAATAAACACCACTATGATTACTCCCTGCAAATTATAATATTGGACAAGAAGTTAGTTGATTGGTAAATACTTAAACTAATACAAAAAACAAATTATAAAGAAAATTGCATTGCATAACGTTTTTTCTTGGCATCATAAATTAAACAATTTTCATTTTGATACTCAACTTAATAAATAAATTATTTATTTAGTTGACATAATATTATATTCAATCTTATACATTTTATGATAACTACATTTAAAATATAATTTTACTCTAATTGATTAGTATATGAAAACCAATCATTTTTGCCAACAAGTAAATTTATTCCAAAACCATTGTGGGTCACATCGAGCAATTATCACCAACTAACTTTCTCCTTTAATAAAGGCATCTGTTGTGTGAATTTCAACTATATAATATGATAATATAGACTTGAAGACCTTAATTCCAATGAAACTCTAACTATAGTATGATAAACAAAGAAATAATATAAAATAGTATTGGCAGAGGAAAAATGATGAAACAATCCCAACTCAAAACCCTTTGATAGTCCTCTAGTAATTTATGCTCGAGTGAGTATTGATTTTCTATTATCTGGATATTTTGCGAATTAATGCATATATTTTCATGAATAATACACAAATAATCGTGTAATAATGCAATTTTCTGTTTATTGGATTTATGTCCACGGCTCATTGGCCTGAATTCGATATATTCTTTGATATTTTAATTTTACGATATTCTGCTAGAGTAGAACTTACAAATATATTATTTTTTTACTTGTTATCATAATTACGTCAATCATGACATATTGTGAACATAATGAAAACTAAAAATTAAGAATTATTTTACTGCACCTGCAGTATTTTGTAAAATACAAAAATACCAAAAGTGTATCATCTAGCCCAATGCTCCCATACACTAAAATATTATAACTATTTTCAAATACATACATTTTTTTATACTTTGGTGCTAAGCTATTAGGACTATCTTGTGATGAAACAAACGCCTTTATTCAAATAGGAACCATCCACTTTTACTGTAAATTGTTAATTAGATAATTTTATTTTATAACTATGAAACACCTAAATCCCACACCACAGTGAGTAGTTTTTGAGTTTTTGGGTGTTACCTACCAAATAAACTTTATGCACCTACTAAATATAATAGTCGTTTTTTATGTTATGTACTACATTACACTACTTATAAATTATAAAAATTTTATAAAATTACATTAATTACTATAATTTGTAAATCATCATGGTCTCCTTATATATATTATACTGAACCTAGTATTGTAGACTAATATCCTTATCCGCGATTCAAGGACTTAAACTTATCACTTTAATAATTAAAAGTTTAATAATCAGAGAATGATACTGTTTAAAATTACGATTTGTGTACATATTATCATCTCCTTAACAATTGTATAATTTAAAAAAATAAAAATACGTTTGTACAGCAACTATACATTTATTTAATTGGATAAAAAATCCAAGCATTAGAAGTTGTGGACCTTATTGAGTATACCATTAAATTCCAAACATAATTTGAATAAATTTATTATTAATAGAGGGTAAACATGTTTGGTGAATCACTCTGTATATAACATAATACTATGCTCAATTAATAATTGTTAGTGTACGTTCAGACACAATTTTTTTATGTTGAATAGAACACATTTATTCAGAAATAAATAATGGTATTGATGAAAAATAATAATGCGTATACTGTAATATTAAATATTATGAAAATAATATTATTTTATCTTTGATATACCTATTTATTAGTTGTTATTATTCAGTGAGGCTATTAAAAAAGTTTTATACTGTGTGTAACATTATAGTATTACATTTACAGCGTAAAACTATTGTTTGTTCTATTAAATAAAATATTATGTAATATTTTATATAGGATGCAGCGTGTGCATATACAGAGTGTAACAGAAATACCTTACAAATAAAAATGAAAATTGATACTATAAGTTAAACGTATTGTAAAAATAACATGGATGATAAATAATTTAAAAAATATCCTTAGTCAGATTATTCCCAAAAAGAATATTATAAAATGTATGGTTTTATTTTTTATTTTAAAAATTAAAAAAGCAGATAAGTGGAAGTCACACTGCTGTACAGTAGGTGACAAGTGGGCCATTGTAATAGATGGTGTTAAATTTGAATTCAATGGTATAAAATAATTGTGTGCTTACCTATTACATAACTGAGTATTTTTGATGATATGATTGTGGTTAAAGTAATTTATTTTTCTATAAGCATTAGTACAACAGTAAGTTAAATTCATTTTTGCAATAAAAATTCAATTCGAAATGTCAGTGGGTGTATAAAATATAATAATATACCTACTCTAAAAGTTTCATATACCCACGAACAATATTTTTAAATTACAGAAATATAACTAAAATCGTTATTTTTGATTTTAAAATGTAATTTCGTCCAAATTTGAACTTATGATGTCTGTAAAAAATAACTGTGTTTATATACTTTTTAGATTTTTTGGTTACAGTACGAACTATTTATGATAGTTGATAACCCTAAGCTTGTTCTAATTTGTCAACCCTCAGCTATAAAAGTTGAACATTAAATACATTTTTAATTCTACTTAAATAATGGACCTTGTATTAAATTTTCATATTTAAGTTATACAAAAACATAATTTTATGAATATCTGACTACAATTTATAATTGTCGAGGTTATAATGAATTTCGTTAACATTTTAGATTTAGATGGAAATTTTTCAACTGCTATTATATAAACTTGTAAAGAATTTTGTATTGCATTCTCAAGCTTTTTGACCTAAAGAATAAAATTTTATTGACATTTATAGAATAAAAAACTAAAAAGATTACAAATTTCAAACGTCTATATGTAACTCAAAACAAGTCAAAATATTTCAAGTACCCACGGTTAAAAGTTTTTGAATAACAACAAAATAAGAAAATCATTGTATGCGAATTTATTAATTTACTGGTGTATATCCAAGCCTAACTACAAACGCTTGTAAAAAATTAGTTTAACTTCCCGTTTTTGACAGGGTCTGGCACGATGGTCTCCTGTTTAAACTAAAAAAAATTCTTCCGGCTCCTTACTTTCTACTAATTAAGTCTTGCCTGAGCGACCGAACCTTCGTTGTACGCCAGAATTCAAGCTCCTCGAACTATTTTAATATTTTAGCCGGAGTTCCCCAAGGCAGCGACATCGCTCTCTTCCTATACAACGTATTTACTCATGACATACCTAAAACATAATTTACCGAACTCTATACCTACGCTGATGATACTGCAATCGTGGCTTCTCACGAAAATCCTGCTACAGCTTCCAAAATGATTCAAAGTCACCTTAATATAATCCATCAATGGACAAAGCGTTGGAAAATCAAAATAAACGGATCTAAGTCTTCATTCATTACATTTGCGCTAAAAAGAGAAACATGCCCACAAGTTACAATGAACAATATTTCAATCCCTGTTTGCTCCGAGGTAAAATACTTAGGCCTTATATTAGATAGTAAACTTACTTGGAATTCCCATATTAAAAACAAACGTAAAGCCCTAAACTTTTTTTTTTGTTAAATGTAGAAAAGCTTATGTGAATTAAAATTTAAAATTAAAATTAAAATCTTGTATGGAAATTTAAAATGTTAAATATAAAGAGAAACATTTTTATGAATTTCTAAAAATCAAAATAATTTGTTAATTTTTGTGTTTTTGATGAATTTTGTCAAAATGTTGACTTCATATGCTCATAAAAAATTATTGTGGATTTACGCTAAACTTTTTTTTTAATTTTCACTTACATAAAAATTGATTTTTTTCAAAAACTGGTTTTGCGTAAAAATTAGTCTTTCCATAATTTTTTGTTGGTTTTTCTAGATGCTTTTTAGCTTTTGACCCCCCCCCCCCCCCCCCAAAGTACCATATAGATTCACTTATCTACTAAAAAAATTGTGTTAAAGAGAATATTAAAGCATTTTTACTGTCCCAAAAGGTGATGACAGACACAAAAAAAAAATCAATATATTCAACGCTCCGCTCAGAATCTAAAATAAAAATAAAAATGTTGAACAGTAGTTACTTGTAAAGCAACTGAAATAATATATATATAAAAAAGTTTAAATATTGATTGGGACAAAACTACAAAAGTTATTACGTTTGTCGGGTCTTTCAGTTACACCTAGCATATTATAACAGATTAGTAAAACTCACTTACTCTCTAAATGCATTTTAATACAACGCAATAAACTTAAGTTCCATGTACAATTAAAAAAGAACAATCTTTATATTTCGATATCTCTTTTTTTAATATTGGCTAGTATGATGAAATATGAATCTATATCAAATATTCACTTTTGATACTTATTAATACTGGCTAATGGCTATATTGGTATGAGTTTACTTTGAATAGAACCGTTACCTATACAAATTTAATACAAACAATCTAAATATAAAATATAATATATAATTTTAATTAATGTAGCAAGCTCATTTTTATGTTAGCAAAATATGTCATGATAAGTTCAATGGTAGAATAATTTTAAGTATCTCTCAAATATTTTAAATGTTTCTAAACATAAGTTTTCTAACACTGCTATAATATCCTATAGATATCCCCGTTGTGTCCGTTCGTCTGTCCACTAGTTACTAGTTGTACATAGTTACAATTGTTTGTATTAACAATTTATGACCACGCGGTTATTCTATTCGGGTAAATTTATGGTTATTTATAGTATAGATTTATAGCAGTCAATAGGTATTAAAAAACGGGTAGGTAACAAAATAATTATTTTTAAATCGCATATTATTGTGGAATTGATTATAGTTTTTTGCGTTGTATTAAAATTACGTTTGGAAACCGAGAATTTAGCAAGCTCGCAGAGTAAGCTTTACTAACTTTTTTTGTATAAATAAATGAGTGCACATATTATAATATTATATACATACAGACTTACAATATATTATATTATATTATATAATACGCAGCGCGCGTTTTCAACGTAATATACATTTACCACTATTATATTCAACTATTGTATAAGAGTAAGAGTATAATGTAGTATATAATATTATAATTATGTTACTGAAATACTTATAATATTGTTCGGTTAATGGGTTAATGTAAACTAACTGGCTACTATTTAACTTGTGCATAATCATGCAAGGAAATCGTGCCACTTGAAGGTTATAACAGATGATGTTATTATAGGAGACAGAGTTTGTGAAACTTTGTGATACACCTACAACCTACGTGATTTTCAGTTACACGACCTGACGACAAAATATCTACGTGCTAAAAATTACTGATTATGCTCTTAAACATTTAACCGTAATGATTATAAAAAATATTATCCGTTGATGATGACCTAACTGATGTTTGGAGTTAACTTTATTTTCGGAGAATATATTTACTTCTTTATATAATAATTGTCACTACGATAATATTGTTATAATGAACATTTTTAATTTTTTAACAATATTTTAATATTTGCATTTTTTTTCATAAAATACTAGACGGAAATATGAAGAATGTAAACATTTGTGTTCTGATACAAAGAATTGAAATTATAAATTTAATTTTACTAGTGTTCGTAGCTTTTGCACATTTATATGTATATTTCTATGATAACATTATTCGTCATACTATATTGACTTACAGTTTTCATATTTTAATGATCTATATTGTAGATAAACTTGTAGATTATACAAGATCGTCGACAGCTTTCCTAAAAAAGTACGTTATCCGTACTCATCGTTTCAGTGTAGGGGTAATAAAATATTATTATAAATTATTACGTATCATTCACGTAATACCGTATAATCTACTTTAAATGATATATTTAATATATTTTTTTAGTTAACTTCTTATCTATTTTATCTCCACCATTTTTAGTAATTATTTTTCACAATCAATATTTTATACTACTTACTATTTTATACTGTTTTGTGTACACTCTAATCTCAAGTTACTTGATACTGTCTAGTAGAACTTCAGTAAAATACATTATTTGGGCACATTTTTAGTCTACCTCTATGAATACTTCAATTTAAGTCATGTACCTATTATGCATAATTTTTAAGTGTTCTATAAAATCATATCCCTATTGACAATCCTTTAATTACAAAAATTAATTTAGTTTTAATTTTAATTTTTTAATATAATTATTGAAATTTTGGTGAATGGCTATTGCGATATATACATATTTCGATAGGTAATTAAAATAGTTTGGTCAGAACGTTATATGATATTATAAAAGATAAAATGAAAAAAAAAATGCTAAAAAAGAAGATCATTACAAATTATGTTACAAAGCCAGTAAGTTAATGAAGAATATAATAATTAGATTAATGACAGGCTGAGATCAAAGATGATGCTGTATAGAGGGAAATGGGTTAAAAACGATTGGTATTTACGGCATTTGAGAGAGATTGTCTACTAGAAAAATAAAAATATGTTTTCAAATTAATATTGGCTATGCAAAGTATAACTTCACTATTAATTTCTGCACATATTGAAACAGTAGCCTTCTGGCTCGTTTCGTGGG
>NC_042495.1:1564933-1625812 GCF_005508785.2 Acyrthosiphon pisum | reverse complement strand
GGAGGTAAGTCCGCTAACACGACAGCCGGGCTGGATAGCGAGCTGTCGGTAAGGCGATCCGTCACGACGGGCTATAAGCGCCGTCCTATTAACAATATGGGTCGTGGGTATGGTTGTATGACATACAGCGAGGGATGGGGGGTCGACCACGGATAGTGTCTAGCTATGAAGCGACTGCTATCGTGAATCGGACCCGGGAAGGCAGGCTCTCAAAAAGCGGCCGAGGGAGATCGGGGACGTAACTGCGTGTTCTGTCGCCGGCTCGTTCGTCGCCCTGAGTCTGGACTGTGGATTGCAACGCCGGTCCTTGTTCGGTCCCTCGTCGATGCAGCCGTTGGACTACGGGTGTTCGTTGCTTCCGTCGTTGCTCCTTCTGGCAGTTGTTTAGCTGCGGTTTCGCTCCGTACGGAGGGAGTGGGTTCGTTCGGCGTCTCCGGCGATGTGGCTTCCCAACTGCTGGTTGCAGCTAATCGTCGTTCGCTTCGGTGGTCTTCCTGTCTTCGTTCTTCGTACTGAGATACTGGTGTGTTCTGGTAGAAGAGGTAATGTTGATTGAAGACTGAAGATGATCTTGTGGTCGGGAAACGACCGGTATATATCCCGTGCGCCGTACCGACTAGTAAACTAGCGTGTGTGCCGCCGTAATGCTTGTGTTTACTGTCGGTACGGGTTTGTGGTTTATTTATTGGGTTTTTTGGTTACAGCCATGGGGAGGGTTTCGTTAGGTTCGTCCTAATCTCCCCTATCTATGGCTGTGCTTTGTTAAGTCGTTAACCACTTTGAAGTCACTCATATTTAGTAATACAGTTCTGGTTACTTTGATTACTTATATGGCGCGTTATGATTAGTCGATATTGTGTAGTCCTGAAAAGGACTGTTTTAGTTAGTGGTGTACCGTTACAATATTTCAGTCACCATAGGTACGCTTTTATATTTGAACAGACATAAAGTCCTCATCTAAAATGTAGACTTTATTTTATATATTAGATATTAGATTTATCGATTTATGTCAAATAGGAAATAGAAGTCTATAATATAATTGTTAACATTTTTCCGACGTTTTAATCTTTTATAAACAGATTTTGTCAGAGTGGATTATTTGTTATTTACTGAGTGCTAACAAACACAAAGTTAAAGTACACACAAATCCACATGTGCGCTCAATACACGTATATTATTATTTACAATACATAAAGAGGATCTGAGAACACGAGTATACTATATGTAACCATATATGGTTTATGTATATATTGTAATATATATTGTATATATTATATTGTATAAATGTAGAGGCAGATGTATGAAAAATACTTCCACACAAAAAAAAACAAATCGGTAGATATATACGAATCATGCACATTTTTCGACTTCCAAATATTTATTAATGATCGACATCCTCTTACCAGCTGACAATACCCCGATTTCTGTGGAGGGCTATGATATCGCTGTTATATAATAACACAAGGGTTTAGTTAGATAAGTGTTGAGTGTATACACCAATGACCGTGCGTGATATGCAACTTAATGATTTTTTGGAAAACTACACAGCTTTACCACATCAGCGATGTCTGCATAAATTTAATATCCGACTACCGCCAACGAAACGCAATTAAATAACACTCAGAATTATCCACGACGTCAGACAGCCACTGTTTTCGCCCTTTTCGTATATTAAATTAGTTGATGATCCTTTTAACCTTTTGGATAATACCAGGATAAATCCTTATATTTTATCAGTTTCCTCGTTACATTTCATTTCGTTGCTAATGAAAAATTGTATCCGGCTAAGAACTTGTACAGCAACAACTATCGCTAACAGATTACGGTCATTCAAAATATAAGCCAGATCTTTTGAGAAGCTTAAATCAATTCAAAAAAATAAAATACATATTTATGAATAAGAGCGTGGATTGCCGAATTGTTTTATTCGTCAATTTGAAGAAACAAAATGCCAGCTGTATCGATAAAAAAAATAAATTTGAATAGTATGGGTACAGATGTCAGTTATGATACACTTCAATTCACTCCAGTGAATTGCCACGATTAGAGCGAGAAAGCCACCCAAAAATAAATCATAAATGTATTCCCCCTAATCCCTATTATTTATAACTTATAACAGAATATTTGTTTTTTTGAATAAGTAATATGGTGGACAAATAATTTTTCTTCGTAAGTCACCATAAAAGGTATTTTTAACATAACAATTTACAGCGTGTTTTCGGTATTTCCTTATTCAATATTTGGATTTTATCAACACCAGTGTAAGCCATAATACTTATTTATACCTACTAAACCTATAGACGATTAAATTGAAGCCTTCTGTTAAAAAATTTTGATTTATATTGTTTTCTCAATAAATATTTATACATTACTTATGATGGTCATCCAGTAAAAATATGAGTATAGTAATTCAATTTAAAAAAAAATAGATTGTTTTGATCTAAACTTTACGACGCACTTTTACGGAATATTTCATTTTTAAAAATAAAAATCTATGAATTAGCAAAAACTGATTGCCTGGTAATATTACCATGACCACAACAATTATTATAATATTTAGATAATTTTCTTTTTAATGATTTAGCGCCAAGAATATTGATTAAACAAGACATAAATCATAATAATAATAATTAAAGTAATGTTTTATAAATAAAAATTGAGTAAGACATTTTTATTTTACCACGCAGCGTATAATTTCGACTCTATTCGCTTGATATTATTATTATTTAGGTAACAATTTCTAGTCGTCATGCAATGTAACACTTCTGTACATACGTCAAAACCAACATGTTGATAAAGTACCTCTAGCTAGGATGCCTTTATTATTATACCACAGTTTTCCAACGCACCTAGAGAAATACAAATAACACTGTTTAATCGTACCTAACAAACGTGTCGTTTTACTCGGCCATGCGTCCTGAAGGGATATTTCAAAAACGTTATTATAACAATATTACACAGTATGATAAATGGTCTTTTAAAAAAAAAAATAAGAATAAAAAACTAGTCTGAAGTTTGTGAATATAAATCGGTCGACCGTTACACAGTCACAAACGTGATTAATAAATCGAATGAAATAGCTTTGTATAATATAACAATGGTTACTTAAAAGCAAAAAAAAAATTGTATTAAAAGTACGATTTACTGCGATCGTGTATTTACGACGGTACATGTTTTATATTAAATATTTATCAGTGTAGAAATTTACAATAAGTAGGTACAATAAGTACATAGAGGTAATTATTTATGTAAATATATTTAACACTTATGATTCTTACATAATAAGTAATTTTAAAAATGAAAACTTCTTTAATTAATAACATTGTGAATTTATTTTAGGCAACACTTTCAATAATCATAAAAAAAAAATTATTTCTTTTGTACTATGATTACTTTTTGACAACACCTACTGATGAAAATGATTGTAAATATCGTTACTCTATTAAACATATAACTGTACAACTACTACATTTCATTGATTTTTTCAAATATAAATTAAATTATAGAGCATATTAATTGCAAAAATAAATAATATTTTATTAGCTAAATTAGCTTCCTCCGTAGATCCTATAACTATTGAACTATTTCCTTTCGTAAATAAACTATTTACAAGAAATTGGCTGGCTATGTATTTATTGGATCGTCTAAAAGCTACAAAATCTCTTTAAACGCATAAATACCCCTCAGCCGAGTGCCGAGCGCATTTTAAATTTAACTGATTTTATATTTACATTATAAGCTATATGAATATTATAATGTAGGTACATGCAAGTCAGTTATTAAATTTTATAATTTCCTTTTCATTTTCAGAGAACCTCAATACCAAAATGGAATCTGAGCCGGTAATTGTGGTGGATCAAGAAAACTGTTTTAATGAAGAAGATGAAGATATAGATGATGTGGCCGGAAATGGGCAAGGATGTCCCGATACTCCTCCGCAGGACCCTTTTTTCCTGTCACCTTTTAGAGACATGCGGAAACGCTCATTACCGACACCGCAATGCACATCTGGAATAACTGCTAGTCAAGTAATTTATAAAAATTATTAAATAATTCATTTTTTCTTTCATAATCGGCAGCAACATTTTTTTTTATACAAACCATACTAAACGAAATTAACAATAACATAAGTACAGCCGATGTAACAGATAATAAGTATATAAGATACATCTATATGATCTGTAAAATATTACCTTCAGAATATTCAGATTTTTATTTGTTTAATTTTTAATTATGGACTTAACTTACAGTGGTTAATCGTGAAAAATGTAATTTAACTTGCAGAATGGTTTTCTCATTTAATCTGACTTAAAGACGAATTGTTCACATTATATTACAATGCTGTAATCAGTTATTTAAGTGTTAAACTTTGAATTAAACTGAGTTTTCTTATTTTGTTAGTAAATTCACAAATGTACGATGTCTAGGTACCAAGTAATAAATAAGGCGATAAGCCGATGCACACGGGATAAAATTACCCATCCCAAAAATATATTTATGTTAAAAAAAAAAGTCTACCAAAATGTATCAAATTGAAAATTGGCAAATTAATTTGTAGTTTAAAATCTAAATGTTCCGTTATTATAGTTAAGGATTGTAAATTCAAAAAAAAGACCCTCATCAATATTTCTTAATAAATCCAAAAAATCTAAAAATTATGTACACCCAGTTTTTTAAATACATATTTTAAATTCAAATTTGGGCGAAATTAGATATTTAAACAGAGAATAATGATTTCAATTATTTTTTTGTAATTTAAAAATATTATTTGTGGATACTTGATTCTTTTTAAGTATACTTACCTATCATTATATTATATTGTATATACATAATAATATTTTCCAGTGCAACGTTTGCGTAAAAAAATTATTTCAACCTACTGTATTTACTAATAGGTAGTAAAATAAATTACTTTAATAGCGATAATATCATAAAAATATTATATACTTAGTAGTATAAGCCGACAAACCGTCTCAACTCAGAATCGTTTTTCGTATACAATAATTTTATATCATTGAATTAAAATAAATTGCGCACATAATCCACTCGACAACTAATGTACAGCAGAGTGGTGCCCACTTGCCAAGGTACACTCAACACACTCAATACATAGCAGACTTACTTCCCCGGTTTTTATTAACTATAATACTTAAAATTATGCCAATTTAAATTTTAAATGTCTTCTTTTCTTTCCCCTATTACGATTATAAATTATATATTACAAAATCGGTAAAAATGGAGCAATATACTTTTTTTACTTTAAATGATTTTCAGTTAAACTGTAATACGTTTTCATATACGTAGGTAGGTATAAAAAAAAATGGATGACAAACGTATCCCATGTTTAAAATAAATGGGATGCGTGTCTTCGCCCTTTTCCGTCAATACCTATATAGGAGTGCTTTATTTTTATTAGCGCAGAAGTAAAATATGGGAAAATCCGGTCCTGAAAATGGGTATTGTGAGGAATCGACAGTCTATAATATTGATACAAATATGCATAGTATGAAAAAATTACTTAGTTCATTTCACTAAATCATTTCTCAAAATCACGTTCGAGTATATTATAACTAATGGCTATTTGTCAAAACGTTATTTGAAGACTGCAACTCAAATTAGTTTTAAAAACTCATTCATTGAGAAACTAAAATATTTTTATATATTATTATAAACATTAATTTAAAATTATATCAAATATCAAATACTATTCCGATTTTTACTTTTTTTTCGAATTGAATTAAATAACCATGGCTGCGGGACAGTTCAATTTTTTTACATATGAATTATATTACAATATGAACCTAAACCATTTTATTTGTATTATATTTAGCTTCGGAATCCATTGTATATGATATGCATGCTTACAAGTTAAATTAGTAATTCCATTATCGTTAAATAAATACTTGAGTAATTGTGTGGTAAAACCAATCACGGCCCGCGTAACTGTTTTACTGTGGATCTCCAAATGTTTTAAAATCATGATTTTCTATCTCTCTAATAGTAAAACTATACCATAAATTATATCTATTTTTATTTCAAGTTCGTAAAACTATGTATGTCAACATTGTTAACTACGACGACGTAGTATAATGATATTCATATTCAATATGGCGTCAACACCAATCCTAATACAAAACTGGTATAAATGATGATTTATTATAATTATTATTGTTATTCGAGTTTAACATTATTTTAGTTACCTTTTAACTGTTATCGTTTAAAATATAATTAAAAATAATAATAGTATGATTAAAAAAGTTGATGTTTTGAAACGAATTGTTTACAACAATGATATTATTCAACTCGTGCATGTAGTTATATTAGGTACATTTCGATTATTGTTGTAATACTAATTAATCGTGCAGATTAGGTAAAGTATTAATTGCATTTTATTGACTTTGACTCAACAGAGCACGTCTCATGATACTTTGAAATTGTATTTATTCGTTGTTTAAAAAAAAAGTTTCTTCACTTTTACAAACCCTCGAGTTGTTCCCTTGCCATCACGACAATGCAGCTAATATACTATTGATTGATTGTTGTTTTAATTTATATATTTATAATAGTATATATATTTGCAACAACAAAAATGTTGTTTAAGTTGCACCCCGGATATCATCTTGGAACATATTTTTAACGAAGCTTTGTCCTTGAAATAATTACACCAAAATACGAATATTTGCATACGATTATAGTATATACACTATACCAGTGGCGTAATTACGGGGGGGATTTGGGTGTCGTATCCCCCCCCATGACCTTTTTTTTAAGACTGGTTAACTACATTTACGTATGTATTTCTTTATCTAATAATATATTTTTTTTATTATTGATATCAAATGCCTCAGCTAGCTGGCAGTTGTCCGAAAAATTATGAGAGTGATAAGAGTATTATTTTTTCGTGGATCGACGACGCTCGATAATTATCAGATTATTTTATCTAGATTAAAGACTATCGTCCCATTGAAGTATTGAACAAAAAATAACTTAATAATGATTTGTACACTTAATCGGAATTTTCGTAGTGACTTTCCTATTTTCGTCGTTATTCGGTAATCGAACATCCGTTATAAGTTACAGTTACAATCAGCAATTGGCATTCGAATTTTATAGTTTTATAATTCATAATTTGATATTGTGATATAGGTACTGATATTAAATTAATCATTCGTGTGGAGTTTTGTTATTTAATTTTAATATTTACTATTTATAAATATATTGCACTGAAAGGTGCTTATAATAAATAATTTTTTTTTTTTGGGGGGGGGGTGGCAAAATGTTAAAAAATGTCATCCCCCGCCCCCACAAAAATGACCAAATTACGCCACTGCACTATACATATATAAACTATACATATAGGTATATTATGTTTATATAATAAATGTGGTACCTAATGAGTAATGACCATCAATCAATTATAATTATTTTATAATATAATTTCATTTTTCTATACTCAGTGGTATTAGTCAATAACACTATATTGTGTATGGATTGATATTTACGAATTATTATACATCTACATTATTTTCGTATCCAAATAAAACTAATTAAATTCAAATTTATATGTATTTAGTTTTCAAAACTTTGAAACGTCTTACGTAAAACATATAAATTATTATATTATACTATTATAATTTAGAATAGATTTTATATGATATGTAACGTTGACACTTGAATAATAATATATTGATTTACACACAGATTATGCATAATAATTTTCCGTTGACAAAATACATATGGGTGTTACATGATATAAACAACTCGTTAAAAGATAGGTGCAATATAGTATGTATTGTGTAAAAATTATCAATGCCAATAAATTTAAGGTTAGATTAAGGCAGAGTCCAAAGTCTTGATTGAACGATACGGCCAATGATTGTGGAAGCTTTTAAATTTCCTCTATCCTGAGCGTATCGAACGGTTTGTCGGCAGTGAAAAAGTGTAGAGAATACAAGTTTGCTTGTGCAATATGATCCCCACAGGAGGTGCACCTTGGGGCGTCCTCATTCGGCCATTAAGAAACAATGTGATACGTTTGTGTGACCGACCCTAAGTTTTTTTGATAATCACTTCAGACATTCTGGACAACACGAGACGAGGGGAGCACCAGGGATTGATCGTTTGCGGGGTTTCATAAATGTTAGTGAAATGATGCAACCATAGTTATATTGGTTGTATTGCAGGTTACGTTTACCTACGCGTGCATTTATTATTATTAAATCAAACTTTATTATTATCAATAAAGTATGATATCTCCGAGCTTGACGATTTGAGCAAATCAATAAACCTATTGTATATGGATGTTGGTTGTTTGGGGTTGCAGAAATTCTGGTGTGCACCTTTAGCGTGAGCTTCAGGTTTTCTGCCTGCACGTGCAGGATGCAACCAAAGTGGTGAAACACTGGGAAGGTAAAATTTGACATTTATTAACCAATTCTATCTATTCTAACTCGTGTTTATTGTTTATTTTACCTATATTTATTTATTTATTATTTGATCACTTGACAGTTTAAACTCTTGATTATATTTACATTTATATATTTTATGTGTATAGGTTTATATAGTTATAATTGTTCGTACCACATACGTGTTCCTCCCCCTTACTAACAAAAAACAAAAATAGCTAATGGCCTAAGTTGCCGGGTTTAAGCTCAATAAAAAAAAAAAAAAAATGTTCGTACAAAAAATTTTATAAATGTGGTTGTTTGACACGAATATAATAATAATTGTATATGGATACAAATTAGACTTTTTACACTGCTTTATCGCACAAAATCGGTCGTTTTTGTTTTTTCTAAATAATTACATAAGTATGCGTAACATCAATAATATTTTGTTCAATTCATAAATAAAACAGTATACCTACTAACCAACATATTTACAGTAGCGTGCACTGTGAATCTATATAAAATATAGTACAAGAATCTATTTCGGTAATCCGACACATTCTTATAAGATAACAATACATTGTTGGGCCGGAGTACCGTCGGATTAACTTGTCGGAATACACTGCAGAGTATTACATTTTATAAAAATAAAATATGAATACCTATTTTCAATATAATATTATTATAATTATTGAAGTATCTACCCATATTATTATTATAAGAGATTGCATTAATCGATTAATCTTATATAATATATGTTATGGTGGCGTTATACATATTATATAAAAGCTAGCATGCACTCTATTTTTTTTTATCAGTCTTGCGAATTTCTCAACGTCTTATGTCATAAATGTTCTTAAAAATTAATAGTTTGTTAGCCAATATTCCGACAAATTGTCCTGTACGATAAGCTTATTGTAACATATAGGCCGGATTTTTTCAGCATGCATGTCGAACCACAATCGTGTACTCAACCGCTTTCGTTATATTATTTTAATATGTCACCTAATTATTCATGTGGTAAATTTCCTCATAGTTAGTTTTGATATATTATCATTAACATAAAACTTGTATACTAAACAGAGAGATTGTTTTAACAATGAAGACTTGATATTTCAAAAAATGTTGACTTTATTCGAAGTTTTCTGTTTGGAAAATGTATTATCCGCACAAATCTAACCTTTATATTGTATTCCCTATTTTGTTAGCTCATATATTATTATGTTTACTAACTAAGAACTTTTGATTTTTAAATAGTAACCAAAACATTCTGAGAATATTATTTAGCTCCAGATTATATGAAATTAAATGTATAACCGTAAAAGTTGCCACTTGAAACTTAGAAAACTTAGAAATCGATAGTAGTTCACCAACAGACATTTTATAATACACGAGGATACAAAAATAAAAAGAAGGGCAGTAAAATATTTCCCCAAAGAATTATAAAAAAATATCTTTAAAAAAAATCGTGAGTAAAATTTCTGACAGAACCTGCAGCAAGCGTTCGGTTATCATGCACTATCCTATATATTATATATAAATGATTATAAAAGCAGCTATGGTATAATATACAACAATCGGTCACATATTTGTGGAGGGCGGGTGACGGGGTGGATCCACCCGTAGGAATTTTAGCTCTGGTTTTTTCGTGTATTCATAATTGTGTATCTGTAACATTAAAGCCGTCAAAATAGACAGGTTAAAATAAACAGTAAAATATCACTGGGAAATCCTTCTACCAAGTGTGTTGTGCGCTTGAAAAAAAAAGAATGAATCACGTCCTATCCCGTCACGTGCAAGCCATGACGGATAGGTACACCTTCGGATAAGCTGTCTCTGTCTATACTGTACCTGTTTTTTGTGTGGCGGTTTTGCTACAGGTGCGGAGGTTGAGCGATCAAGGAGCGGCCGGTGCGGCTGCCAGGGAACAGGCGTTCTTGGCCACGTTGACCAAGGCCCCGGGGCCCTACACGCCGGGTCGCCGACATTCGGTCATCACAATATCCAAGGCGCCCATGCCGTTGTTTGGTCGCAACAGGCGCGAATCAATTGCAGCTTTCCCCAGCAAGGGTCCGAGGGTAAACCGCAGGGACTCGGCCGGTGGCGCCACGCCGTCTCCCACCGGTAGCCAGTTCAACTTGCAGCTGGACATCATGGACGACATAGCGGACATCAAGGCAGCGCGGAAGGTCAGGATGAAGATGTGGCAAACCGAGGACAAGGAAAAGATGTGCGAGCTCCAGTCGATGGACGGCGAAAACAAGCAAATGTCCAGGTACACGATTTCGCAGTATAATATTATGCCTAATATCATAAGTTTTGTGTAAATATTTTTACGATAGAATATGTATAACCAAGCAATCGAAAGATTAAGTGAAATTCTTATTAATAACTTTTATCGTTGTATGGAAGGAATTTGTATAGTTTAAATAAGTACACACATTATTATAGCAAAATTGTGAGCCAGTTGAATCATTATTTTCAGGGATACACAAGTTGATAAAGTATATAACAATAATGATAACATTATGTGCATGACATGGATACAGGTGTGAAAAGTTTTAAATATGTCACTGAACACTCAATCCACTAATCCACAAAAAACCATTCAACTATAATTTATTATATACTAAATGATCCGTCTAAGTGCTAACACTCGTTTTCTGTGTCCATTACTTTTTTTGTTATCAGCCAGTTTATTCCGAAAATTATACTGTTTTTTTTTAACAATTTCTATAGGTAATAATAATTTTATAATGAAAAAATATTATTTTTATTGTTGTAACCCGAAAGAAAATATTAATCAAAAATGTCGATGTTATTTAATCATCATTATTATAAGTACAAAATATAGTTTTTTTTATTTATGACCCATAGCAGTTTATTTAAGTGGGGTGAAGTGACAAGGGGTACCTCGTAAAATGTATAAATGCATTAAACTATATTATAAAATCATTCAATTTTCAAGTCGCCAAAAAGAATTACTGTAGCCAGTTAAATGGATCATTCCTTTTATTATACATATTTAATATATTTTACCGTATTGTTTACAATTGTGTTTCAAACCCGCGAAGTTTCGAAACGTCAATTGAATTCATTAACAACCAATGAGAAAAATTACATACCCACAGTGCTATCGTGGGTTTATATTTACGAAAGCATATAAACTTTATGAATAACATTATATTGTTAATATATGTATAGTCGGCATTACGTGATTGTATTGAAAACTAGAGTTCTATGTATATTATATTACTCATCAACGTTTTCATTTAATAATTGTGTATTTTCAAGAACACTTGTGAAAGTAGATATTAAACACAGACTCTCTCTCTCTCTCTCTCTCTCTCAAAATTAATATTATCTACGAAACATATTATCTACAAATCTGAAATCTATTAGTAAAAAACTCCTAACTGCATATTCAGTAAAAATATATTCCCTGAATAATATTTGTATTGTTACTCGATGTAAATTTATGGTTCTCGTAGATTGTGATTTTCATTATCCTAATCATTTTTTCTATTTTCGTATAATCAATTACAAAATTATTTTCCATTTAATTAAGTATAATTTTGAGCTGCCTTTACTAGATGCGTACAAGCAAACGTGTAATCCAAATTGCAGCCAGATTTTCGTACGCTATATTTAAGTACCAGATCATTTTTATCAATTTCAGATATTATGCACAACATATTTTATTAACATTGGCTGTTTAATAATTACGATTATAAACCAACAAAATTTGAATTTATGAAAAAATTAATATCAAATAATCTTTTAGCGGTGCATCGTGCATTAATATTAATTTTATAAAAAACATAAAACAAACATTTTAAAAATATACCAATGACAAAAATTATTTTTAAATAAACAGTAAACATACCTATAGAAAATAAAGGCTAAATAATTATGATGCTAAAGTACAAAATTTGTATAAATATAGAAAGGAAAATTAAGTTCCATAATAATAATTTATTTTTATATTTTACATTTTTAATCATTAAATACCCAAAAAACACTTAGGTCAAAATTCGTATGTACGCTAAAAAAACCTGGACCGCAATTAGTATATACCCATAGTAAGCAGCTATTGTAGAACTATAGAAGCCACCCAAATTTTTACGATTTTTTTTCGTTATTTTTTTTTTTTTTTTTTTAAATAACAACCCTGCAGTTTTTAAATTCAACTAGTATAAATGAGTTTTTTATTTGAAATGAATTATCAATTATTTATAGCACATTAATAACTCAACTGTAAGAACAATAATAAAACAAATACATTTATTCTACTGAACACAGCCGAATTACCTTACTAATACTTAATTTGACGTTGTAATATATTAAAGTTTGTTAGACATTATAATAATGTTTCATATGTAAACGCTTGAAAAACTTTAAATCAGCAAAATAGAACTAAGTTTTTAAATCATTGTATTTTAACAAACTTACTTATATCTTATCAACATAAGACATTGTTTTTATGTCTCCAGAAGCAGAACTAATAATATACACATATACAGTAAACTCTTATGCAAATTTCAAAATTAAAAAACTTTTTCAAGATTATCATTAATCATTATATTAAATATTTATAGCCTAATAAAAACAGAAAATAAAAAAGGAAAACCGTAAATACAATGTTTTTTTAATCAAAGAGGAACATTTTATTGATTTTGATTGAATTTAGCCAATTAAGATATGTAAACAGAATAATTTTTTGAAAGCGAAATATAAAACTAATTTTACTGTAAAAACAATATTCAAAAATGTCTAGAATGTACCTAATTTAATCATGCCTAGAGCGTTTACATATCAAAAAGAAATGCGATTTTATTTTCCTTAAACATTTCTTTTATTAGTAAAACTTTAAAAACAAAATATAGTTATGTACACGTGTATAGTTAATATCAAATTGACTGATTATTATAATAACGATAGTTATAACTAATAACTTATATTTATAATAAGACGCATATACTTGGATGTGTCATATATACATATTACTATTTGTGGTAAAAACTTAGATATCCTTAATATTATTTTATGATTTTAAGTTTTGCGTACAAAAACATTCCGAGTATAATTGTCATTAAAAGTTTTTCCACATAAAAATATTACTAACAAATTTATAATAAACGCAAAAAGTGCGGTGTTGGAGTATATAATATATACTATATTTATATATTATATAAATGTAAAATGAGTTTTTCAACGTTTTCTATTCAAAGTTTCTATACACGGAATGGAATATACACATTACATATATATACATTATACATGGAATTCATTTCAAAAATTCGAAAGAGAAATAATATTTTTATTTCTTTTTATCAAGTTAGATTCCTAACATTTTCTCGTATAGTATAATACAGGGTGTGATATACATATATTATGTATGTTTTCGTTTTTAAGGGAAAAACTGTCAAAAATACATTTAAAAATGAAAAATAATTTAAAATCATCACATAGTTACGGTGAATAAACAGAATTATCGTTGGAAATATAATTTAGACGAAATGAAAAAAATTACTAAGTCGATATATTACCATCGAGTATTATTGTAGTGTAATAAGACTCTCAATGAAATAATTAATAAATATATTCCACGACTACCGTAAGATATAAATGTGGCACGGAAGTAAATATTATTATGTCTCTCGCGATACTATCAACCCTTTATTTATAAAAATATAAAAATTTAAAATGTTTGCGTATTTCCCCCCCCCTGCACTAGGTAGGTACTTACTACACATATACATGTATGGCGGTGGCGGGATGTAAATCTGTAATCTAGTGGAAAATATATACCGTTTTGTCAACACGCAAAAAAAACCAAAGCAAAACGTACCGCAATCTCTTTGATATGCGGTTGCATGCGATAAAATAATAGCACGGTATTTTTCACCCGTAACTTTTCAACGGAGAAAAAAATATTTCTGTTAAGAAAACCATTTTTTTTTTTTTTTTTTTACTTTCGGTTTAAACTTCGAACGAACAAAGAAGAGATGAACGCAGATATTTTTATTTCTTCCGAACAATTGAACACAAAGCAAAACAAAAAAAAACGGAGAGTATAAATTCGCCGAGAAATATTTCACTTCGACGGACAGCGTGTTTGTTATGGCAATATTTTGTGATGCGTCCGCCGTGTACCGCACGTGAACCTATATAGGTAGTTGTAGCTGCTATGGTATCGCAATAATAATAATCATTAACGCCCTAAACCGAACTCAATAAATCCGTTTGTAGGGGGGGGGGGGGGTGTTAGGGGTGCGGGAGTCGGTTAATGGCCGCGATAAGACGGCAATAATGTGTAAACGATTGTGGCGGCGGCTCGGAGGCAGAGCGATGCTTTATAATATATTTACACTGCGCTCGATTATTGCTCGGTTAAACGAGGGAACTATCTGTATAGGCTCGTGCGAATCGTTACCGTCGGCGGTGTTACCGAGCGTGGTATATATTTTAATAGTATAATTATACGAAAGACGAAATATATTCGCTGGTCCACGGATTATACACACGCGACGCTATTGCGGTTGATGCGGTTAGGTTATTACCTATATGGGTTTAGATACCTAACGACATGGTCGTACGCGTGGCGATTTCGTAAAACGAAAAATGCGAATTTCGAAGGAAAAACACGCGTGTGTTATGACGTATTTCGCGTAATAATTACTATTTTCAATTTTCTTTCGTTGCCATGCGTTGTTTCTATTACGACCCGCGACTGTCCAGTCACGCGCTGCACAAAATTTGCTCGACGTTCGTAAATCACTGCTTTAGATTCTGAGCGCTCCGCTGAACGTATTGATTTTACAGTGATGTGTTTTTTTTTGTCCGTCATCGCCTTTTGAAGCAACAAAAATACTCAGATTTTCGACTGAGAAGTCTTTTCTGATAAGAAAATGAATATAGTTGTACACTTCGGGAGGTTAAAAGTAAAATATTCACAGTATTTGTTTTCTTTTTTATTAATTACAAATATTTGACAAAATCGATTTTCTTATTTGAAATTGTCACTAAATGTTTATTTTTTGATATGTATAAGAAATTTCAATATACGGAATAATTTTCAAAATATTTTTAATCATTGTGAGGGACTTATTATGGACTTGTGCAGTTTTCGATTTTTTATTTTTTTAGTTTTTATCAATAATCGTTGTTAAAAAAAATGTCTGCACAGTAAAAAACCTTAAAAATGTAATACAAAGTTCTTCGTGAGTTGAGTTGTTATTAAATTTAGCGTAATTCCACAAATATTTTATAGGAGCATCTGAATATCATATACATTTTGACGAAATTGGATATTCATGCGTAAAATAACGATTACTCATCATCAAACGAGTTTAAATTCTTTGTTCTGATTCAAAAAGTATTAATCGTAAAAACTTGAAGAAACATTCCATACTTACTTGTATTATCATGAAATTTTCAAAATATTTTGACTCTATTTTTTAACTATTTATAAACATTTTACATTATTTTATTTTATATAAATGTCAGTAAAAAAAATTTTCACCCAGTAAAAAGTTTCAATATTTAATATAAAGTTCCTCTACTAAAATCAAAAATCTAAAAAATGTTTTTACACATTTTTTTTTTATAAAGACGTTTTAAATTCAAATTAGGATTAAATTGATAACATATTTAAACGAAAAAGAACGTGACTGTAGTTTTTTGTTGTAATTCAAAAATATTATTTGTGAGGACTTGAAACTGTTACGTTGATCATTATATATTTGATATACCAACACAATAACTATATTATGTTCAAAACATTTTGAATTTGGATTTATTTTTTGCTATTGATTATATTTTATACCACGCGAATCTATTCACACCATTGTACGGAATTTATTATTAATAATATAATAAATGCAATGTTTTCGGCAAAAATTAATTCAACCCACTGTATAACTAATACCAAAATAAATTATTACAATTATAGCAATATAAACACATCATACACTACACTTAGTAATATAGACTATCAGACCCCGTCTTCGCTCAGAATCCTTTTTCGTTGAATTTAAAATTAACACATCATTACGACATTGACTTACTCAATGACAGTGTGTCCTCTATCTCGATGTTCGGCAGAACAGTTATCTACTTTCCCGCTTTTTTAAATTAAATCTTTGTAGCGTTGTCCATTGTTATCAGTAGCCTGTATACAATGGTGCCCAGAAAAAATAGCGTCTGATACAATTATTTAAGGCGTACAACTGTTGTAGCAGCCAATGTTTTTTTTCTTTTTAAGACACTCCAATTAGTGAAATAAATACTGTATTTTTCGACTCTCGTAATACACATTATTTGTCTGAGTTGTAAAAATCATAAGAAATCACTTACATTTTGATATCTGGTTTTATATTTATATAATATTGAGAATCTGTACAATCTGTGTATGTAAATTTGTTCGATGAATTAATGATATGAATAATTGATAAAGCGTACATTACGCGTGACGAAGGGGGCATTACATTGACGGGACCTAAGTTAATACCATTACGCCGGCCATTAAAGAGGTCTCCGCGCCATGTTTTACGCGACGTGGAGTATTTTCTAAAAGGCTAATGGATGCTGGTCAGAGATAAGGGGATTAGGACGGAGTTATGGATACGGTGTCGGAAACCTTTTTGAAATGAGCTCGGCTACTTCGTCTGCTATTTAAAATCAGTAGTTAAGTAGCTTATACAACTTCATACCAAGAAATGGACAATTCTATTACGAAACAATAATCAATAACTACGGTGTAACATAAATAATAGTCTTAAACCGTTCACCCATACCGCAATGTACCTAAATTGCCTACACAGTGCGCCGTCCAACACATTTATATAAAAAAAAAATAAGCCCGGAACGTGACTTTTTACCATAACTATACAACTATAATAGATCGGCTTCGATAAACGTATTGGTCCTCATCAATCGTCAACGTCACCAAAACAATTATTTGCAGAATCCGAAATGCTCGAGTAAACAAAATATGTGAGCCGTCCAGAATAACGAAACGATAATGCCGCGCTGCTGTTTACAATTCAAACGAAAAACAATGTCTAGAGCTAAACGACGGCCGCGATGGAATACGACTCTATGTTTTTATAAATATTGTTATTTAAATTTCCAAATAATTCCCTGGTACTTCAGTATGTAGCTCAATTCAGGCGCGGATCCAGAAGATTTTAACAGGGGGTGCACAAAAAAAAGATGGGCAAGTGGGTGTCGCTCTGCTTTACAGTAGGTTACAATTGGATCTCTGTATAGTCTTTAATGGATGATGTTAAATTTGAATTCAATGATACAATATCATTGTTTAAGAAACACGGTTCTGAGCGTTTAAAATTTAAAATGTCCATAAACAGCTCAAAACGGCTCAAAATATTTTGTACATTTTATCAAGTATGGGAATTGATAAGATGTTAAATATATGATGTAAATTTTAAGTATATCTACAAGTATTCGTGTTTAAATTACAAGAAAATAAGAAAATCGCTACATGCCTACTCATGCCTACATGAGAAATCCAGAAAATATACAACGATGTAAAAATTTAATTTAACTTTCCGGTAGATATTTTTTTTTTTTGATAAAGGTACTAACATAGGTACTAATGCTTATATGAAAAAAATGTGACTGCATTTTTAAAATGTTTCATATAATATATAATATTTAATACATTTTCTAACTTTAAAATGTTATTGACATTCATAGAAAAAAATACTTATACAATAGGAAACTAAAAATGTTCAAAACAAATCAAAATATATTGAAAATTGTATCGTGTATAGAAAATTCTAATATAAACATTCAGTGAAAATTTCATATAGCTGGTCATTTGTTTTAGAGTTACACCAAGAACCAGAATTGATTTCGTCGAAACCCTATTTTGCTAAAAATTCCCGTTTTCCTTAATTTGTATTTTATTTTTCCCGGCGCTTTTAAAACTATTGCAATTTTAAATTTTGACATTCTGAATGAACCAACTAGATTCACTCTCCCATCGATCGAGATACTGTTGAAGAAAATCGAAGCAGTATTGTACTGACCCAAATACGGCGATGACAGAAAAAAAGAAAAAATTAAAAAAACCACATCATCCACACATCGTTCCGATCAGAATTTAAAAAAAAATGGTTACACCTTTATATTTTAGATTATGTAATTTTAGATTATTATACAAATTTATTTTATTAGTGGCTTAGACGACAGGGGGTGCCGAGCACCCATAGCCCCCCCCCTGAATCCGTGCCTGGCTCAATTACGTACAACGATATGGTTTTTGATAATATATTATAAGTCGTGTCTGCGTTCTGTGAAAACCACGGACTAAGATAGTGTATCTTAGTCCGTGGTGAAAACATAATATTATTTCTGTTACATATATTATATATATTATATAAAGCCGTGTATATTCACACTCTGCACATATTTTATATTTCCTACGCATTATCATTATTATAAATTACTATTTACTCAAATTTCATGATGCAAGCTCACCCCCCCTCCAATTTATTCTGGGTGGGTGGGCACGGTCAGCGCGCCCCTTAGCCATATTATAATATACTTTAACACTTTCACTTAACACTTAACACTTTCTCTCGTATTTTTTTCCAGGTTCAAGGAGGCCAGAAGGTATTCCAACATCGACGTGTGCGAAAAAATCGCTCCACCCATACCAGCCCGGCGACGCGCATCGGAGCTGCCTCCCAACTTGACGCCGCAGGCCGGCAAACCGTCGTCGTCGTCAACGGCTGCGGCCCAATCGTCCGGGATCGTGTGCACGAACACGGATCTGCTGTCGATAATGAACTCGTTGAAGTCGACAGCCACAAAAGCGTTGCAGTCGACCACCAAAGGCGGCGGCCCGCGGCAACGGGGCAGCAGCAAGACCACGGACAGCCTGCCGACCGGCATGGTCGGCGACGTCAGCGGCGGCGACCGTCGGCGAGACGTGCTCCGGACAGGCCGGTCCAACAGCGTGGACGTGGCCAACATAGGTGCGGCGGCGGCCATGGCGGCAGCGGCTGCGGGCAACAGCACCAGGAACTGGTTCAGGAAAATGTCCACCCGGACGGCGACCGCTGTGTCGATGGCGGCGGGGCAGCGGGGGGCCGACGCCGAGTGTGCAGAACAGCGTCTGGCCACCGCCGGCGGCGGCGAGTACGTGGTGCAAAAGTCACCCGTCGTCGTGACGTTTGCCGACGAACGGCCAAAGGTGTCGCTGTTGATCGATCCGTCGCCCGGTTGCAAACCGGAAAAGCACTGCACGACACCGCTGTCTCCGCCACCGCCACCACCGCCACCGCCATCGTCGTTCGCCGACAAGAAACCGGCGCCCAACGGTGGTGACGTAGTGGTGTGGGACCGGCCCACCGGTTCGGTGGTGAACGCCGAGGTGTTGGGCACGGCCATCGAGGGCTTCTTGGCCGCCAAGAAGTCGGGTGACAGCGCCGACGCGTCGCCGACCACCGACGGTGAGCACCACGAACACCCGTCGCAGCAGCAGCAGACGCCTGGCGGCAAGCCCGTCGCCAAAACGTCCGCCGACCCGAGCACGCCCGCCCGCACGTGCGACACGTCCATCTGTTCGTCGCTCAAAGATCTGTTCGTCAAATAGCTATAAGACCGCTCGTGCCGGTCGATTCGCCTATGTAATTAACTCTATATTACGATTAATTACGACATATTGTTATCATGTTGACAATGTGGACTACAATGTTATGCATATACATAACCTTATAATAATAATAATATGTACCCAAACAATAATACTATCTACCCGGTAAGCGATCCCCACCCACACATATTATACCGGGCATCTTCCACCCACACACACACGTCCCCGACGTCGTCCACCCACACACACACGCCCCCGGCATCGTCCACCCCACCGCGGCCTGCAGACTTTAGTTATTATCTCGAACGGTCTTGTTTTTTTCATCGCAGTTGTTTCGAAAATTTTTATGATTTATGCAAGTATGCCCATATAATTTATCTCGACGACAAGAATAATTGATTTCATCGTATTATAGGTAGATGACATCTATAATTACTGGTATGGTGGTATACGGATTTATATATGCAAAAAACACAATATGCTGCACGTTTAAATCCACGCGTAAATTGATTATAAATACTATATTACTTACCCGTTTATACTTTATAATCAATGGTATTATATTATTGCAGGTGTAGGTGTTCCTAGTATCTATTTGATAAAAATATTTTTCAAACATTAAAAATCACACTTCTCGTATAGATTATTATTATTATCATTACTATTATTATTATTAATATTACTACGAATCTGCACAATAACTCGAATCTCTCATAATGCTTCGACTCTTTTAGAAAATAATTTTTACCATATTCAAAAAGTGTACGTCTTACACGATCGTATAACCAAAAATTCCACCACCGAGGCACGAGAGCATGAGAGCTCGATATTTTTTTTATGAGAACCGTATAATATTTCAATTATATAAGAATTTATAAATATGGAATGATAAATGATGATATGATATCACACCAATGCGTTTAAATCCGATGACTGTGCGTCGTACGAATAGGGCTTCTCGTGCGGTAATAACTGACGTCTAATTTCTCGATACCCGTACAATATTGTGTAAAATATATTCATATTTATGTATACGATTACTTATACGTCGTCCCTCGGCGTGATGTACTGATGTATAATGTATAAGCGATGAGGTGTGCGTACGACGAGGACGAGATTTGATACGGGGAAAATCGTTGAAATCGATTCGCTGACTTAAGGTACACGCACGCCGAATATATTTTATGGTCGACGATATCGCATAATATCGTAGTAATAATATACTGCGTCATACATCAGCCCGTCAATGTACAGAGCGATTCACCTAGCATGTTAGTCCAAAATTTGAAATTGATACAATATTGGATCGTTTGTATTCATTATACATGGACAACAATATTTATAAATTTCAAACTTTGATAGATTAATATACATTACCACAATTTACAAATTACCATAGCCACTCGTATTATCTAACAAACCCATTACGATAATGGGTCCGTGGTGGGCCTATTGTCCTTAGTAAACACCAAGTTACATAAATCAATAACTTTAATTAATTATATTTAGAATAATATAACTATGATTGATTTTGGTTTTGATACGTCGACGTTTTCAGAAAAAAAATATCAGCTAAATAATTTACAGTAGAATAGGGGAGTTGTCGTTTGAAAAACAGGAGTCTGTATTTTCTTGATTAGTTGATACGAAAAATCTCGAGAATTTGAACAAAAATATAATATTATAGTGGTAGGTATGTATAATAGGTGCCTACAGGTATATATTTGAAAATTCCGAAAGTCATATTAATTTAAATAACTGCATTATTGAAGAAGACAAATGGGGTGATGCTCATGCTCGATGAATCGCCCCGTACATCATATAATATTACAATTATACAAACCGCACATAATCTTCTCGTATAATAGGTGTCACCCCGTGGTAATTATACTTACATCAGACGTGCGCGTTGTACTTGTGCGCACTTGTCATCGTGTCGGTTTAATAATATTATGCTTATAATAATAATTATATTGCGGTGTGCCCGCACAAGATTATAATATTCGAATAATAATAATAATAATAATAATACGCCTTATTGCCGCACGATCGAAATCACGCGGTGGTGCTGTTAACAGGTAGCTGGTGAACGCGTACGGATTATTATAATATATTATCCGCAATAATCGTTTCGCCGGACATTACTAATCATATATTTTAGTACAATATACATAATAATTATTGCACATTGACGGGCCCCCACCGCTAATCGTTACTGCGTTGTACGTCATAATATTATTATCATGGATAGATATTTCGTATTTATAATATTATACCAACAATTATTGACCGTATAATGCGCAATGTACGTTTTATATATAATAATATATACTATAATATAGCCATATAGGTACACATAACATATAATAGGAACGATGATTTCACGCGGCGATTGTTTCATCTGAACCTACCTATGCATAATATAATTTAGAAAATTTAAAATCACAACAAAGCAACGTAAAAAAAAATGTTCACTGTTTTTTATCGTTGTAGTTTTTTAAGTTTAATGCTTTTTTGCATGAGACCACATACAATTTTTTATTTCATTATACGAAATAAAATTGTTAATCGTTATTTGTAAAAATCGAATTTTAACAGGCTAGTTAATTAATTATATGACGGTATTTAATATTGTGATGAGTGCAGCGGTGGGTCGTGTGGAGTGGTACAGATAAGGTACTCTGCGAAATGTTGTTCACTTTTTCCACTTATCTACCAATCTTTTATATACTCATAACTAATAAGATATTAGTTGTAACCTTAAACATATAAGTACATAAAAACCATTTGAAAAATATTCTACATCAGAATATTTTTTTTTTTTTTCAATTTTTATTAGATAATATACAATCTATGCACAAAGGCATAATAAGAATATGTGTTAGAATAATTTTGAACCTGAAAAAGGTGAGGAAGAAACCATCCAGTGATCGCACTTCCTACGTCAGAATATGAAATTAAAAATGTATGTACTCATTAAAAAAGTAAAAACTTTAAAAAAAAATACAGCGATAAAATTTAGTAAAAATATTGATTTGTAATCGCTTCAAACAATCTAATAAATATAATATTACTTTGATATTTTTTGAAAAAAAAAATTTTCTCTTAAAAATTTAAAGAATCAGTAATCAAAAGGCACTTATTATTATTGGTTATCATTCAAACACAGCAATTTAAAATAAAATAAAAAAAATACCAGGATAATAATAATAAGACTCTTTCAGAAAAATATATGACAGCGTTAACTATAGATACAGTATACTTCAGACTATTGAGTATAAAATTTTAAAATATTATTTTAAAAACGCGACAGCCGACTTGGATGATAATAACGAGTGTCCTAAGTTGAAATATAATTGACATGTGGGCCACATAATCATGAATATAATAATATATTATTCACTGCAGCAATGGTATCCAAACTACGTCCTGCAGACAAGTTTTGACTATAGGAGGTATATATTGTATTGTAGGTACTACAAGCGAACTATATTTTTGTACTTAAAAATCTTCCGTACGCCAATACAACGCGATACGGAAATTATTTGAGTTTTTCCCGTGCACAAAAGTCGTTTGTGCGGCGCACAAAATAGACCCCCAGGCCAGTAGATAACTGCCGCGAAAAATCCAAAAATAAACTATTCGAATATTATCCTTCTTTTGTTTATGAAATAGGTACAACGTGCATACACATATATTATAATAGTCCTGCGATCAATACCTTTACCTAAACTTCGATAAATTCGTTTCAGTACGGGGAAAATACACGTCTGGTATACCCTATGCGCGAAATTTAAATGTCTCTTGACAAACCATCGGTATAACAACCGGTGAATACTTGCTTCTATTGTGTCATTGAAATGTCTACAAAACTATATTATAAATTATAAACGTGATTAGGTATCAAATTCTTTGGCCCGCAAAGACTCTTTAAGTTGTTATAACTCTCTGGTATAAAAATGTCTAGAGACTCCTAGCTGTATTATTTATAAATTATGATATGTACCGTGTACACATGTATATAGTACACGCTATATCCGTTGTGTTTGTGCATATTATAATATTATGTAGGTATCATAATATGCGTGTATACAAATCGCGTTTGACGACCTCGACAATCTCTTTGCGAGATTTTTTTTAATCATTTTACTACACATACTCGTCGTGGCACATTAAAAATATATATAATGTATACCTAAATATCAACCCTTCACATTGCGCAGAACACGGTAGACGACGACGGCGCATATAAGTCATATATATAATATATACACGGGGCATAGGCACTCGGATGGAAAATATAATATAATATGCATATATATTAATGTTGCGTAAAAACTCATCATTCATAATTTAATAGACGGAAACGCGATCAAACATTCGGTGTGCGTATAGCTATACAATATATAGGTATATTATATTATATTTATCCGAACGAACGACACATAATCGATTTACTGCAGCATATACGCTCTTCTTCGAGGACCATCTGTTTAACGGGATAAATGTGATGAGATTTTTCTCCTTCTCTATATTTATATTTCCTTTTTAATCGGTAAATACGCCACCGTCGCAGCGTACCTATACGGATGTTTTCCTCTTTGGATTCATTCATTTTTAACTTTTTAAGCCGATCCGTCTTCCCACGCGTCTTATATACCTATAATAATAACCTGCACAACAACACCATCGCCACCACCGCAAATTTCTATCGTATACAATATCATTATTATTTGTGGTGTACGCGTATGGAGGCGTAGGGATAATGCGTATTTAAAATATATAAGTAATATCATATGCAGCTGCTGGATTTCCACTGGCTTTTACTTCTGCAGAGCCGCTGCCGTTTCGTCTTCAAAGAACAACAACAATTTAATAACTGCTGCCCCGCGCGCGTGTGTGTGTGTGTGTGTGTGTGTGTGTGTTGCGCTCGTTCTCTTTTGTGCAAATCGTACGAGTCATATAATATTATATTACACGAGTATATATGTTGCGTACCAGATGGATTTGATTTATACACGCGTGTACATTAGACGTACCTACCTATATATATATATAATGTATATTATAATGTGTGTATTGTCTATACATATATATAATATATATACATAAAAGTGCATATAAACTATAAAGTGAGACACCGAAAGCTGCTGTCTGAACGCATATAATTTGCATACATAAAAAACAAACGGTTGTCAACAACTATAAAACGTGTGTAGGCAGACGGATAGTGATTCGCCGAGTATACCCCTCGTGTCGTGCGGTCTTTGTTAAACGTGCATTTACCCACTTGAATTATTCGGATTTTTTGACGATGACGATTTTTTTTGATGACACGTCTAAATTTATACCAACACACGGCACTCCTCCTTGAATAGTAAACCACGTGAAAAAAATCTAAATACCTGAAAATAGGTATTTTTAATTAGGAGGTATACGACTGTAATAATAGCCACCGACTTATAAACTAAATACATTTCAATTGGAATTAATTCGTATTATAATAAAATGGAGTTAGCATGTTTGGCGAATCACCCTGTATATTATTATATTGTAATAACGCCATAAACCCCGTAGGATATATTATAATATTATTATACATAATTCCATTATCGTCAGTAGTTCCTAATCAAAAGAGAATAAAAAAAAAAAAAAGAAAATCGTTTGACTTCCCATTATTATGTATATAATATATTATTTACATGGTGTACAATCAATATAGCCCTTTTGTGTAATATTGTATTATATTATATACATGCGTAACTATATACATATATAATATATAAAAGTATGTACGACGTACCTAAACCTAATACATAATAATATGTCAATTCGAAATTCCCCGTTATATCGTTTTATTGATTTATTCGTCATAATAGTTTGAAAATCGACGTCGTATAATGTACATACGTATATAATATTACACGTGTATAAATAAATGTATGGGCGGTCTCTCGTTAGTCGTTATATATTATATAAATACGTATTGTTAACTCCATAGTAAGCCTGTAAATAATAAGTACTCGTACGTATATGTATAAATGTGTTGAGTAAAAATATAAATTCAATTCCGATTCCCTATAAATATTTACATAATTTTCAAACGTCTTTCGTCTTGTTAAAAAATTATCAGTGTTATGTATATGTTGATAGTCCTCATTGTTAATGCAAATGTGGTTGACCAACACGAGTTTTTAATATTTGTATGTAATTATTATTATTATTATTATTATTATTATTATTATTCAAATATTATGCACATTTTCAATATGTATATAAACTAAAAGACTAATGCTTAACCGTTATAAGTAAGTTTCTATAATTGCATGGCTATTCGTAAATAGATAGGTACCTACATTATCTTTTAACGAAGATTTTGTGATATTCTATATTTAAAATCCTTGAAAACCATTCTACATAATAATAAACATTAAGTCGAAAGACTCGATTACCTATGCTACTTTAAATTAATGTAATTATTACCTAAACAACTATAAATATTAAATAATACAATTTTCCAAATTTAGAAAATTTAGAAAATTAGTTTAAATTTAGAGAAAAATTTTAATTATAATATTGATGAAGACGAAACTGATAAATTATTTTATCTTGATACACAGATGTGACAATAAAAATTAATTTTTAATTTTTAATTTTTAATTTAAATAAGTATTCTAATGTTTGAAAATAATTTATAGATAATTTAAATTTAAATCATTTAAATAAAACACAAAAGAAATATGAAACATCAATACATTTTGTGCACATAATTATTATAAATTGTATTATTTAAAAATAAAATAAAATACCTAAAAACGTTTATCCTTTTAGTTTTTACGTACATAAGTATTTAAGTTGTACAAATAACTAATTTCAAATAAACTAGAAATATCAAATATTCATTATTTAAATTTTAAATAAATTTATTTGTTTGTCTATTTATTTATATATAATATAATCACCCGCTAGAATAATTTATTTTTAATAATCCTTGTTAAATATATAATAATATTAAAGTTGTTGGTAGGAATCACGGCAGTATATATCTATTATACACCTCAGCCCTAAGGTAGAAATATCTAGGTAAAATTGTAAAAAATAGATAAAACTTTTACTTTATATATATTATTATTTATTAAATAATTATACTATATAAATAGGTAAATATATGTTAACTTTTGGATATGTATACTAAATAGTTACAGTTGGTAGTTAACTTATTTTAGATTCGTTTTCTTGTTGATTGTTAAAATAAGATGAGTCTCATATGGATTTAAAATTATATATAGGTATATTCAGTAGTATTATAATGTACTCAATTAAGGGGCCTCGCCACCACGTATTTTTTTGTCAAAAACTACTGTCTCTAATTCCAACGGTACGTGCCGACAGTTATCACGATTTTTATTCTGAAAAAATATTCGGATTGTACGTAATATATGCAAAGAAACGGTCGAGCAACATTTTTAATTTTTGTAATTTAAAATGCAATAAAAATTGTAAAAAAAATTCAAAAAAATTCAGAATTTCAAGCTTAAATATTTAATGAACTAAATACAATTTTAAAAATGTACCTCGACCGATGCCTCATAGATGTTGTGGAAAAAAAGAATATTTTGTCAGAATGCAAATCGAGTTAATCGTTGCGACGTATTGTTGGAATTAGAATCGTGTGTTTGAGTGATAAATAAACATTTTTTCATGATCACAATATTACTAACTGACATGTGCGTGCGAGTGCGTGTGAGAGCCCTCTGTACCGCTACAATTGACCACATGGACGCCACAAACATTAATAATCATTTACGACTAACACATAGATCTCGGGTGGCGACAACGAGATTAGAAATTGCCTAAATGATTCTCCTTAAATCAATGCGATGGCGAGGCCCCTTAATAAACAGATTATTTTATCATATAATGTTGAAAACTTTACATGATTTTTCGTACGATATGGCACGAAATAAATAATAAATGAAAGGCGTGTAATTACAAAATGAAATATACAGGTACCAAAATATATTTCTACGATTTATTAGGTATAAATTAGATAGATAAAATAAAATATGCGATAGAAATTAACAAAGTTTGTTCAATTACTATTGATATCTACATTATTATACTTACTCGTATACAACATAAGCGCATCTAAATAGTATAGTATAAAATATGTGTAATGTATAGTTTCTAAGAATTTTCGTTTTAAGAACAATTAATCATTGTTTACTACTGTTTTCATTTACTACAACAGTTAAAATTATTATTGTTAAGACGTTAAGTGAACAATATAATGTGGTGAACTTTTGTTATTATATAACCGATGTGGATTCGTATCTACAGTGATATACTTATTTTGTTTTTTTTAAATAAATTAAATATAGGTCAGCTTAGGACAGAGTTGTAGCCAGTGTTCGGACTTATCTAGATAAATTTATCTAGATGAATATCTAGATAATTATTTGTTCATCTCTTATCTTATCTAGATAAATAGTTACAAGGTATCTAAACGTTCATCTTAGATAATTTTTCTACTAATCTAAATAAATTCATCTAGATACATTTTTTATTGATAAATATCACGAAATTGTACCAAATTTTTAAATATTTATACAGATTCTCAAACAAAGTTTATGGTTTATAAATAATGTAATTATTTTTATTTATATCATTATAATTATTATTATGTTCCTAGTGCCCAACTAAAATATACTAAAATTTATAACCATTTAAAAAATAATTGTATCTTTTTTTTATCTAGATAAAAAAGTATTTATCTTTATCTTTATCTAGATAAATATAAGTTAAGTTATCTTTTATCTCTATCTAGATACATTTGAGTTGCATTATCTTTATCTTTATCTAGATAAAAAAATACTTATCTAATCCGAACACTGGTTGTAGCCAATAAGCTGTTTTGTGTTAGTGTTTTTGGCTGCAGCCGGCAGGTATTATTATAATACCTGATTTAGATATTAAGATTTATTACATACGTATATTATATAGCTGTATATAGGCGCCTTGTAATAAATTATAATAGTTTAACGCTTATTATACTGCTTGCAGCCTTATCGGTTACCCTACCTACACATACCTAAAAGTATGATAGTCATGTGAACGATGATGGTATAATAGGTTTCTCAATAGCTATGTATAATATAGACAGAGGTGTATTGCGAGAATAAAACTTTTTATTTGTGTATCTCGTTGTTATTATACTAAATAATAATGGACATTGATTATTATCTTTTTGTTTTAATCGTATATCTAATATAACTATATAATTGTACGCAGCATAATGAATTACAAAGGGAATGACAAAAATTAATTTACAATGTTTACTTCTGTTATTGTTATAACTTATAACTATATATAATAGTTACCTCTTAAATTCTGCCTAATACAAATATTTAAGCTTTTCAGATTTAGTTTATTATGTATAATAAACAAATGTTTAAAAGTATTATTAATTTTGGTCAATTATTTTAATTTGTATAAACGCAAAAACGGCAAAAACTGGCGAAAACGGTTATAACGTTTAATAGGTAGGTATTAAGTCATCACGTTTGATCATTTTTAAATAATTCATTGTTTAAAATATATTTATTATACTATTAAGTAATAATACAGATTTAACCACGCTATACAAATGAATAACTGTATACGTATAATACGATTCGATAACAATTTATAAAACATCTTGTTATATACCTACGACCCACCTACCTAGTAAACAGTATTTATCATCAATGTCACTACATATAAGTATAGGTAGGTTCGTATTAAACTGTTATCAATTATTATATTAAACATTACCTATCACGTGTTTGTTATAATTTGTTTCGATATTTAGTAATATTTTAAAATTGTTCTAACTATGATAAAATATCTATCTATAATATTTGTTCACATAGAAATATTTAACTGATATTTTAAAACAAATTCATATAAACTATAAACTTATATTATTAGAAACCAAATTCTGTATTAAAATTTATTAATATATCTATCTACTTAAATTTATAATGCAATTTCCAAAATTTCCAATTTATTTATGTTGTAATAAATAAAAACTACCACTGTTAAAATAATATAACATGATCTATTAATTGTACTACCTATATAAATTGTAGATATTTATTTAAATTCAATATTATTTATTTATATTCTATTATTTTAAGAATTTCAGATATATAATGGGCTAAGACTTCAAATATATAATATATAATATGTACCTATACCTATTATAAAAAAAAAAACCATAATATATATACCTATATAGGTATGTATACAATAAATTGTAATTATTATTATTTTAAATTTTAAAAGTTACCTATATTTTAATTTTTAAATATTATTGTAATTATTTTAAATTTATTTATGTGTGTTTTTAATAAACAAAGTAACTAACTATGAAATGCTATGTATTATATTAATTATTCATTATATTTAATTAATAATAGTTAAAAAAATATATCTTGTATATATTTATATATTTGTTAAAGGTACATTAGTATATATAATATTTATATTTCATATACTTGCAAATAAAGTGGAGTCGTAATAAAGACATTTTATAAATTAAGAAATAATAACATATTAAGTAGGTAATAAAGTAATGTTTATTTTATTTTTGATGGATGAGTACCTACATACATTTAAAATGCTTGAGTCGTACATAATATTAACATACTTACATGACGCATAGTTAAATAGGTAAATGTAAAATATATGCTTAGAAATAGCATAGGTATATTTTATTAATTTACTGAATCTGCCTATGAATTATGGATTACATTTATAATACCTAACCAATATTAATTTAAACTTTGGTGTGCGGGTAAAAGTGAATAAGCCAAAAGTCACTGCTTTACAGGAAACGAGAAAAACTCATTTTGCTATTGATTTTTCATTTCTTTGTTAAGATAAGATACCTATTGCCTACAGTACAAATATTATTTATTTATTGTTAATAAAAATGACGTTGTTTTGTAAAATTGATTTTTCGTTAACTTTTACCAGCTGTTTTTACAATAATGTAATAGTTTTTCTTATAAGAATTTAGAATTTTTAAAAGTGTGATAAAAATCTTAGATATTATTTGGAAATCATATGCAATCTTGTAAATACCGACGTTATAATATCCCTACCTATGGCAATCTATTTCAATTTAAAATCGTTTGTAGTAAGAATGTAAGAATGTGTCATAATATAATCAATGATAAAATATTGTATGCCACACAGCATTTAACATACCTATTATAGTACCCATACCTAACTAATATTTTAACATTTAAAATTGTCTCACGTCGGGCCACGGCTAAAATATAGTTGTGGGTACCTAGTGGATCAGGCACGGATCCAGAGCAAAGATCTGGGGGGGGGGGGGGAAACAATTTTTTCACAACACAAATACAATTATTATAATAAAATATTATACTTATTCTTAATTTAAAAGTTTTGTCATAATAGTAGATATCGTAATCAATATGATAAATAAATGATAGATTATTTAATATAAAAAGTAACAATGTGAAAAGAAGTTTAGATTTTGTTTATTTGTAATTTAATATTTTAATATATAATATTTATATTTATAAAAAAATATGTCTGAGCGGGAGGGCTATGCCCCTAGCCCCCCCTGGATCCATCACTGTAGTGGATACTGAAAAAGTAATGTGTATTTTGTATTTTATAGTTATTGCATTGTTCTAGTATCCTTAACAATAGTGTTTAGTAAATGTAAGTGTATTTTATTTTTATTTTTTTGAAAACATTCTTTTTCTTTTATTATTATTTATTTTCCATAGTTAAATTATTCATATATATTTTATGATTTGACCTAATGCATTTTTAATAGTAGGTACAGCACTAGTAGGTACCTACAACATGTTAACATAATATTTTTCCATCATATTGAATGAACCATCACTACAGTTTTACGTATTACATATTATTTATACCGTATACCCATAAATCATAATACAAATAACACATTTTTTGTGGAAAAGGTGCTAAAATTGAATAATTACTTCTTTTTTAGGATTTTATACCTAATATCTGGTCAGGATACTTCACCTAAAATGCTATATTGTGTTATATTTCACTCACACTAATAATATCATTTAAAAATAACACATAGTTAGTTAATATTTTTATAATACAATTTAATACATTTTCATTAGAATGTATTATGAAATTGTATTACTCTAAATTTTAGAGTCTAAAACACTAAAAACGGACTCTAAACACCTGTCTATATAACGGACAATTTAATGATACATTGAGTTCCGTTATACAGCAGAGAACAATAAATTCTGTTATCCATAAACTTAAAAGCAAATTTAATCAATCAAATTGATGGTAGGTGTAGGTACACGACATACGTGCATAAAATGAAGTACATAATTTTCGTACTTTTATTGAATAATTTCTTTATTTTAACTACATTAAATTATTATTTTAGTTACATTAAATTAAGTTAGAACAATGTAAATTCTATCTAAACTCGCTTTGCAATTATTTGCAATTAATTTGCAAAATTTAACATTGGTTTGGAGTCAATGTGACGTGTTGGTGGGGTTTACTTCATAAACGATAATAACAGACTACAGAGTTAAATAGATTATTCAGAACGTAGGTACAATTTGTACAAATTATTATATTCTGCGTTTGTAAGACAAATTATATTCGCGGTGTCTTATGCCTGTAATCCGTATAGTTATTAAATTTGTGTGTTACATAAGACATAGTCTAACATTTATTATAAATACATTTATCACATAAATTGACTATGCATACGGGTATTAGAGTTTTTTTGTTGTCTATTGATAAGGTTAAAAAAAATATTATTATTGTATTGAATGTTGTCATCACAAAAAACCGATGAAAATGTTATTTTAAACTTGAATAATATAACATTTTTGGATTAATTATTTCAAGTAGTATAAATATTATGACATAACAAAATATATTGTCAAGTTTTCTATGTGGTGTGTAATTTTTTTCTCAATATTTTATTAAAAAAATTGCATATTACAGACTTGTAAAAAATTTGATGTATAGCGTCCTGTTCTGTATGAATAAGTTGTTTGCATCTTACGACCGGTAGATGGCGCATACAGACCGATCAGTTTCTTATGCACTACAATGATCGCAATTTCCACTCGACAAAACACAAAAAATATACCAAATCACTATTAAAATCAATAAATTTCTATCTATTTGAAAGATAATTGTACTTTATGATGCTATTAGTAACCAAAAAAACTCTAATCACGCGTGAACTACTCATGGTTTGCTATGCGCCCCCATACATTACGCATGTGAGGGCTTCTATATAGTTTTCTGAATGCCAATGGTTGAACATCGCTTCTCGGCCTAATGGCTAAGATCAAGTGTAGTATCTGTTCTTATCAGCTTAACATCTGATACACCATCAATTCGGTGGTTCATATGTTAAACTAATTTTTAGACTTTGGTGGAGAATAGGGGCTTGCTCCTGCTCCACCGCGGGTTGGCCTGGAGTTGCACTACTTCCAGGATTCGACCCACATATTAGAAACCACAAACACAATTCTAAAAAACGACATTAGTCGGATATATAATGAGTATTTCTTTTTATTTAGAATTTTAATACATTATTATTTGTTACTTTAAATTGTAACTCAACTAACAACTTACATTACGTTGCATTTTCTAAGGAGTATCATTGGTTTGATATTTAAAATAAAAAGTAAAATGTATATTTTAAAGTACTTTATTTGGAATACTGTTTTTCTGAAGTATTCGATTATTTATTCCGAATAATTTTTAAAAATATACAACGAACATTTGTAGTCTTACACTCTTACTGCAAGTGCTGAAATTCGTAACATACCTACGAAATTGTAGCTATATAGTTCACGTTTAGCTTTATTATTTAAAAAATTGGAGTGAATCGATCTATTATGGAACTTGATGATAAAAGACATTACCTGCATTCTGCGTTTGTTATATGGGTTTTTTTTTACGATAATTCAGTTAATAATCTTTTTTCTATGATTCAGTTAGTAAGCGAGTTATGAGTATTTTTAATCTACGCAATATTATATATGCAAAACTTGCTAAACAATTTAACCATCGTAAAAATCACAGGTAATGTACTTACTATCAGTTTCCATTCTAGTTTTTATTTTTTAAACGAAGCTAAACGTGATCTGGTGTCTACTGAACGTAAATTTTCTATGTTAGTAGAGTTACGCCCCTGTAAGACGGAGATAACACAAAATGCCTGTGTGGCGTCCTCTACGACTCGTCTATACAGAATAGATAATATAATATAGGGGCATAATTCTAGTTCAGCAACCTATCGATTTTTAAATTTTTTTTTTTCAAAATGTGTGTTTTAGGGTGCTTTATAAGAATGTAAAAAAAAAGCCCGGGCAAACTTCGTTTTGAAGTTATTAATGAAAAACTTAAAAAACTGAATTTTTTCGTTGTGTGCATTTTTTTTTTTAAATAAATACTTAGAATAGAATATTTTAAAATTTTCTTTTTCAAAATGTGTGGTTTTTAACGCTTAATAGATTGGTGAAATCAAAACTTACCTATCATACTTACTTTTGAAGTTGTGCAAGTCGAGGGATATTTTCGATTTGCAGAGCGGAGCGACGGCGCCGAGGAGCGTAGCGACGAGTGCCGCAACACGCGTATAGGCATTGCCCATACCACACGCGTTTCTTTTTTAGTTTAATTTTCACATTTTTACATTTATATTGACTAATATACATTTGTTACCTACTTGAGGTGGTTTTGCATAACAAGTCGAGGGATATTTTCGATTTGCGGAGCGGAGCGATGGCGCCGAGGAGCGTAGCGACGAGTACCACAACACACGTATAAACATTGCCCATACCACACGCAAACATTTTAAATATTATTTTCAATGTTTACGTGCAAAAACTTCAAAAGTAAGTATGATAGGTAAGTTTTGATTTCACCAATCTATTGAGCGTTAAATCTATACCGTAGTTATCGATCAAATTTAAAGGTATGAATATAATGGTCTATTTATCTCATAAGACATAGGTAGGTAATATAATCCTCTATAAGGATTTTATTGATATTTAATTTTTATTTTAAACTTATTATAACTTATTACTTATTATACATACACTAAATCGTGATTATAAAGTTATAGGTAACTACAGATGACCTAAAAACGTATCAAAAATGACCATAAAAATATGCTTAAATGCCCCCAAAAAAAATATAAAAAATTACCTACAAACCAATATAAAAAATTTTCGTAAACAACATTTAATAAGCATTTAAATTTTAAGTTTAATTTACAGAAAAAAACTATATGAAGTAATTAAAAAGTAAAATATAAATAAAAAAATGTCAGTTTTCATTGTTTGTCAAACACTTAAAGTTCAAACCCATACCAATAATAAAAATACAATTATATTTTTGAACAAATTTTCTTTAAAATTTATAATTCGAGAAAACTACCCTACATTGTATGAAAACTACAAAAAAGGACCTAAATTATAGACAATCTATATGGAGCATGAAACAAATTTTTTGCATTTTATAAGATTAGGGGAAAAAATGCAAAAGTTATCAATTTCTTATCTCTAGTTATAACTATACACCTAAGATACATAATACAATTTTAAAATGCTCATAAATCTGAAATCACATTTAATTTAAGTTTAACTACCCACAATAACGTAGAGATGCAGTAGAAAATATAAAATTACATTTTAAATTTGATAGTAAAGAGGACAGAAACAATTTATTTGGATTACGCGAAAATAAAAAAAAATCATTTAACACTTAACGATTGTCAAAGGGTTAGGCATCGGACCTTGGACGACAATGGAAGTGTCGCCGTCATTTTGAACTTTTAAAACTGAATCTGAGATGAAACTACAGAATAGATTATTACTTAAATATAATATATATAATTATTATTATTATATACTAATGATAGATATTCTGTGATATTGGATTTCCTCCGCACACCCGATGATAACCACGGTTGTAGATAAATCTTAAACCGTGATGATAACCTAATGTTTATCAGCTGTTATCAATTCTGGTAAGCTGACGACCACATCAGCGGTATTCACCACGGGCCAATGGTATAACCTGAAAAGTCGTACTTTGTTGTTATTAATTATTAAGGATCTGTGATCCGTCTGGTGTCTACTAATATTTATATTTCTTTTTGTATTAACATCGTTTGCAGACTTTATCCATATACATCCGACTTAAGGTAAGGCTAATAATTAATTTAAATATCAAATCATAATCTCTATTCACCATTTCATTATATTTTTCTCTACATATTTACGTTTTTCATAAACGGACAATTTTACGTTGCTGTCATTCTTTCAGTTTTTAGTATTATTGTCGTTTGTGTTTATTGATCAATATTTTGAACTTTTATTACAGATTCTGAACAATGGCTCCTCGTTATGAGCTTGCGGTTGGTATGAGACGTGGTCACAAGACCACAAAAATCGAGAGGGTCGGTAAAGTCAGTGGTAAAGAACTGTCAGCCAAAAGCGAAAAGCTCAGACAAGCCCGCACTAAAGGTGTAAGTAACATAAGTATAATTATTACTGTAGGTATACTAAAATAGGTTAGTATTTTCTTTTTACCATCTTGACTACCTAGTTTAATAAGTATGTCCACGAATTCACATAATCAATGTTTAATTCACTTTTGTAATCGGTAAATGAAACTGGAACATGAACTTATGATAAATATCGATTCATTTTTTTTTTTATCAAGAAGTGTAATTAGTATACCTATTATGATACATTTGGCTGAACTACCTAATGTCTTGCAAATATTTGTTTGCGTAAAATTAACTGTAATCTGACTAAATTTAATACTTCTTAATTATACAGTGCAAATTAAAAATGTATAACAATACATCCTGTTTAAGATCAATTTTTACTAAACATATTATGTTTAAAATACCTAATATTGGTCTAAATTCTATATAAACTAAAAACAAGCCCCTTTAGCAAATAGTCTTGTTATTATCTATATTTCTAATTTCATACTTCATGCATTTGTTATGTTGAAATCTAATGGTTTAAAGAATAATCAGATAAGTAGTGCACTGATAAAAGTGTATAAATTAATTTGGCAATTTTTTGAATATTACACTACCTATTTTATAGAAGACAATGCTCTAACTTGGTAGTATTTACGTTATCAAAATATGAATGATTGATATTAGGAAAAATATCTGTAGAATCCATTCATCCATTAGTCAATACAGAATTCATCTTACCATTATACTAAATTAATTTGTTTCTGCTAACATCTCAAATTACAAAGCATAATAAGTAGCTAGGAATTACTTTATTTTAATCTTTTCCTTAAGACAAATTAATTTAATTATTTTATTTAATATTAACATGAAAAATAGGTAAATGCAATGTTGTAAATTTTTAACTTCCTTTATCCAAAGTAGAATATAATTTAATTTGAATTATACCTTATATTCAATTCATTGATAGCTTAAGCTGTATATTTAAATCTATTTTTATTTTCATAGCGTTTGACTAAGCACAACAAATTCATCAGAGATGTTGTAAGGGAAGTTATGGGTCATGCACCATTTGAAAAGAGAGCCATGGAATTGTTGAAGGTATCCAAAGACAAGCGTGCATTGAAATTCTTGAAACGACGAGTAAGCATATATTTCATCTATTTACCTACTTATTTAATTTTTTTTAATTTACTGAATATACTTAATATGCTTATTTTTTTTTTTTTTTAGTTGGGAACACACATTCGCGCCAAGAGGAAGCGTGAAGAACTCAGCAACATTTTATTGCAAATGAGAAAGGCACAAGCTACCCACACAAAATAATTTCAAAGCTTTATAATGTCTTTGTTTGATGTGTAATAAAAATGTTGACTGCTAAGAAATCTGCATTTTCGATGAATTCTTAATTTTGTTTTTAATTGTATTAAACACCATAATAACGTTAACAGAAGTTGTTAGTTAATGACGTGATTGTATGCAACGAATATATCTCAAGTATAGAATACATCTGTGAGTATACTCTTGCTACATTTTACTTGGTTATATTTATGTCAACTTCAGGGTGGGGACTATGAGTGCTTGGGCGCCCTTGTCGTCTAAGCCACAAATAAAATAAATTTCTATTCAAAATTATATAATCTAAAATAGAAAGGTATAACCATTTTTTTTTTAGATATGTGGATAATGTGTTTTATTTAATTTTTTTTTTTTTTGTTTCTATCATCACTACTTGGGACAGTACAACTGCTTTGATTTTCTTCAACAGTATCTCGATCGATAGGAATGTGAATCTAGTGGTTCATTCAGATAGTCAAAATTTAAGATTCCAATAGTACTTATTTTTTTTTTTATTTATTAAAAATTAAAATGTATCAACATATTGCATGTTACAACGAGTTAGTTATAAATAACAATAACAATTTAATTTAGAGTTATACAATATATATTATATAATATAATATATTGTGTGTGTGTGTTATGGAGTAGGAGTTATAGGGAGTGTTATTTTGTTTATTAAGGATGTTAAAACAGGAAGAAGGGGGTTAAATATAGATTTTAGTAAGTCTAGGAATTTGGTGATGATGTTTAGAGATTGATCGGGTGGTGAATAGAATTAAAAGCACCGGAAAAAACAAAATAAAAATGGGAATTTTTAGGCGAACTCAGTTTTCAACTAAATGTTGGTTTTTGGTGTAATTCGAACTGAATGTTTATATTAACATTTTCTATACACAACAATTCTAGTCTTTTTTCCTATCAATGTCCATAACATTTTAAATCTTGAATATTTAATGTATATGGTTACAATGGCAGTTAAAAATATTAAAAAAATACAGTCACATTTTTTTCTTATAAGCATTTAAAGTACAAAGGTTGACAAAATACGTATAAATCATAAAAATGTGCAAATTATTTTGAGTTGGAAATTCATAAAAAGTTTTATTTTTAAATTCCTCATAACTCATAAGTATGTACCTTCATTAAAAAAAAAAAACACTGGAAATTCAAATTAATTTTTTACACCATTCGATATTCTCTCGTTTTCCCATGTAAGCATGTAACAATTTTCTTATTTTGTTGAACTTCAAACAGAAATCACTGTAGATACTTGAAATTTACACCATATAACATCTTATAAATTTCCGTGATCGATAAATGTACAAAATATTTTGAGCTGTTCCGGACATTTAAAACTTTTACTTTTTTCTTTAACTGTCGATAAAATTTCATTTGTAGGGTCAAAAAGCGTGAAAGTTTAATACAATCTAGGCTCTTGCTATATTTTTACTATAGCAATTGAAAAGTTTTTAAAATACATTTAGGCACGATTCTTTTTAAGCATTTAAAGTTCAAATTATGGCAAAATTTATCAAATTTAAAATGAAAAATGTATAAAATACCTATTCAACTTTTATAGCTAAGGATTGAAAATTTAAAACAGTTCCATGTAAATAGGTAAATAAATTATTACTTTATACATAAAAATATCATCAAATATACTTCATATATTATAGCCTGATTGACCGTCTTCGCTCAGAATCGTTTTCCTTATACAATGATATTATATCATTGAATTCAAATTTAACACCATCTATTAAAGACTACAGTGATCCAATTGCTACCTACCTACTATACAGCAGAGAAACACCTACTTGCCCACCTTTTTTTCTTTAGTACCCCCTGTTAAAATCTGGATCCGTGCCTAGTCAATTTTATTCTAGTTGTTTTAAATTACAAATTTGTGTCAGTAATCAATACCGTCCCACAAGATATTATGTTTTTAAATCTGAATTGAAAAACTTTATAACAATTAAAATAATACCAATGTGAAATAATCAAAATCAAAATATCTCCAAAAAAGAAAATTGCAACAAATTTTTTTTCGTACTTCTCATTCAGAATACTCCACAGATTTATTGAAAATATATATTGAAACCCAAATATTTTCGAAAAGAATAGTCTTTAAACTAGTTTAATTTGATGGAATTTATAAAATATAGTTTGTAATTGTTTTGAGTATAAATATTATAACAATACAACTACATAATATACTTCGAGTACCTACTCTATACCAAAAAAACAATATTCTCCAGCATTTAGATTGGTGACGATGGTATATTTTTGGTTATGATAATACTATGTAACTACTGTTTTTAATTCCAAAGGTACGTGTCAACAATTATCACGGTTTTCATTCTGAAAAAATATTCGGATTGTCCGTAATATATACAAGGGAACGATCGATCCACATTTTTAATTTTTGTAATAAAAATTGTAAAAAATTCAAAAAAATTTAGAATTTCCAACTTAAATATTTAATTAACTAAATACAATTTTAAAAATGTGCCTCGATCGATCCCTCGTACATATTGTGGAAAAAAAGAATATTTTGTCAGAATGCAAGTCGAGGTATTCGTTGCGACGTATTGTTGGAATTAGAATCGTATGTTTGAGTGAAAAATAAACGTTTTTTCATGATCACAATATTACATACTGACGAGTGTGTGCGAGAGCCCTCCATACCGCTACAATTGACCCGCATGGACGCCACACACACTAATAATCATTTACGGCTAAACATAGATCTCGGGTGGCGACGACGAGATTAAAAATTTCCTAAATGATTCTCCTTAAATCGATGCGCGGATTTTTATACAAGAAAAAAATTTAAATTGTGCAACATGGAAAAAATTCACAATTTAGTAGCTTATAAATTTACGACTAGAAAATTATTTGAAAAAAATTAAATAACTTAGTTATAATTATTTTTATCTACTTCATAAACAAAATTATTTTAATTTATAATTTAATATTAAAATGGATAATCACTTGGTGGCTACAAAATATTCTTTTATGCATTTTTTTTAAATTTTCTGTCAATATGCAATACATAATATTAATGATTTTTTTTCAAAATATGCAGAAACCATTAAATATGCAGTTATATGCAAAAAACCTCCATTAGTCATGAACTTATAGAATTTGTAAAGATTACTGACAAATATCCCAAAAATAAGTGATTGCATAAAAATCCGGTTATGATGCATTTTTATAATGAACAGTGCATTGCAACTTCATAACATTTTCTTTAAAAGTACCTATAATTAACATTTACCATACAACAGTTTAGATGAAATATTTTAATTAAAAAACCTTTTTTTTTTTTTTAAAAAAAATGTATTTAATAAAAATTATCAAAACATAGTAATCACATAGTAAAATGTATATAAAAATTATTTTAAAAAAATTGGTAATTCCAAATTAATGACAAAAAAATTTTAAAAAAATGAAACTTTATCTGCTAGTTTCGTTTTAAATACAGTACAAAACTATAAAAATACAAAAATAAGTTAAATTAGTTATAAATAAATAGTTTCACAGCATAAAACATAATTAATTTATATAACATTATATATATATTATAGTTAAATCTAGTTATTATTATTTATTAAAATAATTCGTTTTTTTAATACTGAAATATCACAATTAATAGACAAAAAAAATGCATACAATTACCTATTACTCATTTAACATAAATAATAATTGAATTATCACATTTTTTAGCATTTTAAACTAATATTACTCCAAATAATTTTAAATTACATTTAAATGCAATCTAATTATAAAAAATCAGAATCATCTATTGTGCACTTCATAATGGTGGCCCAACTAACAGATCTGATAATGCGCAATCATAATTGACTTAGTAAAATTATATAAATAAATTAATACATACATTTGATTTGTCTATTTTACGCGGCTATGTACTTTGTATATGTTTAAATATTCACTATGTATTATTACATTAAATAAATAAATATTAGCATAGATTAAATATGAACTATATTTAATCTAGGATACTAGTAACTAAAATATTAAAGAATTTTCTTCAACATTGTTAAATACATGTAAATATGTTAAAATATTTTATACATTTATAAATATTAATGTTATGTCATATATCAGAGTTGTTTATCAGCAGATTACTAGTATCCAAAGCAGAATCTGGGACTTGAAATGTAGATCCTTGAAACCCGAGTGAAGCTTCAAACAACTACAAATATTATTACATATTAAATAAAAGATTAGGTAATCGATGTAAAAATAAAAAGGTTTAATAAAGTGTTTTAAAAACAGTTATAATAGGTAATGTAATGGCTATTAAAAAAAAATCAATTTGTTATTTAATGATAATAGCATAAAAAAAAAACAAAGCACGAAATCCAAGGTAGGAAGGGGGAGAATGGTTGCAAATCAAACACACTATCCCTGTTTGAAAATATTTTAAATAATAATCACATGTACAGGGGGACACATGTACCAATCAGAAAGGAACGTCGGGACATGATCGACCAGGACCATTGGTTGAAAGCACATTTATTGTCACAGTATATTATTATAAATTAAATAACACTAGTGTTATGTAATGTATGATGTTATAAAGTTGAGTTTAACTCTATGAGTTGAGGACACTTTAGACCAAACTCTTTGTGAATTAAAAAGTGTGATATGAGACAACTGTCAAACACATAATAAGTAAATGCTTATCAATATACGTCCTAAACTCTGGAAGAAATGATAAAAACACTGTAAACCAATCTATTTGAATTAGTCCTCATTCAATATTGTAAGTACTGAATATTAATATTTAAACATATTACTTGTTGACTATGAGAAGTGCCCCCATCAGGAGGCAACGGTAAGACAGATCCTCCCAAAGTAGCATATTCGCCAGGCGTCATTGTCAATAAAGTATTTATAGAGCCACGGCGAGAAGGACGCCGTATTGTTGCATAAGTATTATCTCCCTACAATAATATTTATAATGATTAATAACATTAAACAATGTTGGATAACAAAAAAAAAGTCTAATATACCACAATATTATCTTGGCTTATCGGCATTTCTTTATTTTCTAGATCACAAAAAACTTGCATAGTTAATTCTTGTTCTTCATATAACTTTAATTTTCTGAAATAATATCAATAAATAAACTAGTTAATAACGGTAGTTATGCATTAAATTTAGATACTGAGCTGAGGTTTCACAGTATTATATTTCTTTTTCTTTAACGCTTTTTAGTTTAAAAACATATCAAAGAATTGCGTTCAGCACCTCTAAAATATTAATCGAACACCAAATGTACAGGTTAAACGTTACTTAGTACACCCTGATTAAATAATATGGGAAATAATATTTTTAATAAAATGCTACACAGGAATTTTTTGTCTCTGTCTTATAAGTGCGTAACATATCAAATGTACGCTTAGCAGATCACGTTTAGCTCCTTCAGCTTAAAAATTAGAGTGAATCGACCAAAAAAGAACATTAGCTGTGGTTTTATGTGGTTTTTTATGACAATTACATTTTTTAGCAAGCTTTGAGTGTACCTATATAAAAAATTATAAAATATAAATTAAAAATACCCACATAAAAACATAGATAATGTTCTTGTTATCAAATTGGCTATGTTACGCTCTTGTAAGAGAGAAGAACTGAGACAATAAATGCCTGCATAACGTCACTGAATAGATAAATGGTAATGTCCTTCAAAATAAAACTGTATTAAATGACTTTTTAATTGTAATACTTTATTATTGCTTTCAAGCTTGAGATAGGTACCTGCCTACTTATCAAATTCTTATATTTCTCTTTTTTTATTTATAGACTTATTGTATTTAATTGAAAATATAATAAATTATTATTTTTAATCAATACTATCTTACTGTTCAATCCAAAGAGGATTTTCGGTAGTACTGAGATCATCAATCACAGCTTTTTTTATCAATATATCATTCTTTATTGAATTATTGTCCAAATCCGAAAACATCCTGATGAAATATATATATATATATAATTACAATTAATTATTATAATGATATGCTTAATGTTATAAAATAATTTTTGAAATTGATTTACCAATGTCTGAAGCAGCAACAAATTATTAATACACCAATACATCCAACAGTCAATACCACTAATAAAGCTACCAAAGCAGCTATAGTAGGTTCAAATGATTCATTTTGGGTAACGACCAAGGCAGGCTACAACAAAATAAATATTTCATAATTTTAATAAAATGTATTATGAGGTTTAAGATATCAATCACTACTATTTTAAGTTAAGATTTATATAGTAATTATTAATGAATTAAATGGATTAAATGGATTAAATGAAATTCTTTAATGATTATTAAAACATTTTTTTATTAAGAAAATTGTGATTGCAAAATTAAAATATTCAACCCAATTTATGCACTGATTAATAATAAAGGTTAGCTGTATACAACATATTTCATACATACCACAACATTTTCAATAGCAAAATTATGATAATAGTCTTTTAAATAGTCATATTTATCATCAATGATAGTTAGGACTTCCCAACTAGACATTATATCATTTCTTGTTGGATCAACTAAGTGTAGATACACATCACTCCAATCCGGTTGAATATAACCATACTGGTTAACATGGTAACGAACATCGTCCAATACAACAATCATATTAGTCACATTTGCTAAACTAGAGAGTATTTGTTCTCGACCTTCATTAACAGTTTGTGGGGCACGTGACACTATTAACTTTACTAATTGGTGGGTTTCATACACCCATACCTAAAAAATTGTAATTTCCATTTAAAATAGTCATTCAGATTTGATAAGTGTTGTTAAATTACAGTGGCTATTGTTGATGCAACTCTATGGGGAGGTGCGCTTTCTTTGGCAGCTATTTGTAAGTCAAAACGTCCTTGATTATACTCCGCTAAGAATGCAGCTGTAGAAATACGGCCGGATTGATCGATTGAAAAAGGATCTTTTAGTGAAGATGACCATGTCAAATTATTTAATCCCGGTCTAAATAATTGTGTATTCTCTATAGAGTAAACAACTGTACTGTTTTCTTCGTAGTCCAGATCAATTGATGTTACTTGAAGTACAACATCTCCAACTTTGGCCATAGTATTTACTCCTGAATATTAAACATTTTATATTTTATGTATCCTCATACATACATGTTTTGACTAATTAATTTAGTAAATGTTTAAATTTAATATGTTCAATAAAAATTGTTGATACACAGTAGAAGTTATTTAAACATGAATTAATGCATTTAAAATTTTAAAATAAAAATCCTTTTAGTAAACAAATTAACCAGATTTACATTAATGTTTATTATATTATTATAATGCAATGTAATATAGTTAATAAAAAATGTAAAAAATTGAACATAGTGAAAAGGATTCATTATTTTCTTATTGATGTCAAAGCTTAACCTTGTAAATCTATAACTTAAAAAAAAACTAAAATGTTTTGAAATTTAAATGAATACATTAAAAATAAAAATAACAACTTAAAGGAATGATGTTCAAATATTATGTTAATTATAACTCAATAAGTATTTGAGAACAATAAAGTAAAATCAACATTTACTAACCTGCATAATAATGACTAGTTTGAAATACTGGGGCATTGTCATTTTCATCTGTTACCAAAATTAATACTTTAGCCACACTATAATCCTCTTCTTCTGCAACCTGTTAAGAAAATAATAGAATGAATAGATTAATAATATTATTTAAATAATTAATAGATTTAATTATATAATTAAAATATAAGTACATAATATAGTTACATTTTTTTGTTGATAACTGATATCATTTGAAGCTTTGACAATAATTTGATATGAACTCTGTTTTTCTCGATCTAATGTATCGTTTGCATAAATAGTTCCATCAAGACGGTCAACAATAAATGGAACTGGTATATTTGATACTAAATAATAATAAATACGTGCATTTTCACCTTGATCTAAATCAGTTGCTTTAACTTGACCTAAAAAATATTTAAACAATACAACTTAATAATATTACCATTGATGAACCTATTAATGAACAACCATTGAGTTTATTTTAATATTTTAAAAGTTAACTTTTATATAATATTACATTTTTAATATCAATGTAAATATATTACCAATCTTGTATTGAGGTCTATTATTTTCTTTGATATAAAACGTATACAGTGGTTTATGATCATTGTATACAGGAAATCGAGGTATATTATCATTAACATCAATTAAATTGACTGTGAGAAGCTTCAAAGATTCATGCCATGTTGGTGATCCTTGATCACGTGCTACTAATACCAACTAAATAAATAAGTTTTATTATAAATGACAATTTTTTTTTAATTTAAGATAGAAGGAGATATATTAATTATAATTTGATAAATATTATGTATTATGTACTTGATAAGATGATTTAGTTTCATAATCAAGTAAAATTTGAGTTTTTATCTGTCCTGTTTCTGTATTTATAGTAAATGCATCAGTTTGTTGTGCATTTGAATTGGCAACTTTGAAAAAATAAGTCACCCTGCCATTTTCTCCAAAATCTTTATCTTCAGCACAAACTGTTAATATTGAAGTCCCAACACTAACATCCTTAAATTAACAATGACCATTTAAATTTTTTGAGAACAGTTTTAAATTATAATACTATACAATGTGTCCCGTGAAGAAGTGATCGACCAGTGCTGTATGATAGTTAGCTTAAGTTATGAAAAAAAACCCTTTAAAGGAGATTTCTAACTTTTTATTTTTTTAGTTATGGGCAATTTAACTTTTTTGAAAACAAAACCAAAACTACCACTCATTTGCTGATGTATATTCAAAACTTTTCAACTTTTTATCATAATTTGTTTTTTTATTTGAAAGCTATGTGTTGAGCTAAAAGTTACAACTAACATACACAATCAAACAAGGAATACACAAACTGTTTTTATAAAAATTAAAAATTAAAATTGGCAAAAATTAGTATTTTTAAAAGGAAATCGAATATAACTCCAAATCCAGGCAGTATTTACTTTTTATTTTATTCTAAAAAATTCTCCTTTTTTTAATTTAATAAAAATAATTTGAACATTTCTGGTTTGATTGTATATGTTAGTTGATAGCACAGTAACTTTAAAATAAAAATCAGAGGGTGTGAGGTAGGTTTGGTTTATTTAAAAAAAATTGAATAGCTCATAACTAAAAAAGTTAGACCCACCTTTTAAAAGGGTTTTTTTTCATAGCTTAAGGTATATACTATCTTAAGATTCCAGCCAGTCACTTCTTCTTAGGACACATTGTATAATCCAAGTGACCAAAAAATATATTTCAATGTTATATAATCAGATGAACTTACTTCTGGGATAGATAGTGTGGAATTATTGGTTGACGGATGAACAAATGTTGGTTGATTCTGATTAACATCTAATACAGTAATGTTAACATTTGCTTGATCCCGAAAGATACCATCAAAAACATCAACTTTGATCAAATATACACCTTTTTTACCATTTAAGGGCATAGCTGAATATAAAAATCCAGAGTCCTTATCAAGGGTAAATAAATCTAAAATCAATCCATAAAAAGGGTAATTAGTAATTACATTCATAAATATTGTTTATTACATTTCTACAAACCTTTATTTCCTGATATAATAGAGTATTTCAATTTTGAATTCAGATCTTTGTCAATTGCTTTCAATTGCATAAGAGGTGTTGTAGGAGTTGAGACAATAATAGACAATGAATAATCTTTTGGGTCGAATTGTGGTGGATTATCATTCACATCAATTAGTTTAATAAATAGCTAAGAATAAAATAATCAGCATAATATACATAATTTGTATTTATCAATTTTACTAGGTATTTAATGCCTAAAGTCAGAAGCAATTAGTAATGCAAACTGTGGGATCTATCATTAAAGAAGACTTTACCATATTTAATTGTTTTTATTAATTTACTATAAAATTATTTACCAATGCTACTGCAGTTTTTGTCAAACCAGGTGGAGCTTCATCTTTAGCTTGAATTGTTAACATAAATTCTGATGTAACTTCACGATCAAGAAAACTAGAATCATTAACTTTTACAATTCCTGTGTCTTGATCAATAATAAAACCATATTTATTGCCAATGATGGAGTAACGAACTAGTCCAAACAATCCTTTATCAGCATCAGTAGCGATTACAATTGTCACAAAAGTTCCAACTGGTGCATTTTCTTCTATTTCTGCTTTATACTCGGTCTGAAAAAGTAGTACATTAATTAAGTGAAAATATTTTTTACAATAAATAATTTAATTTATTTTGCTGTAGTATACTAATTATGAATTAGTAATCACTAACGTTTGAAAACTACATTATACTATAATTTAAATAAATTGAAAAAGTTATGGACTTGAACATTGCTTATAAAAGTCATAACAATTTATAATATATTTTGAAAACATAAGCAAACTATAGGGAGTTAAGATATAAATTAATGTATCTGAACTACGCAAACAAAATAATTAGAAAACTTGTAAGTTGTAAGTGCTATTGAAAATAAAATTATCTACAACAACTTATTTACTTATCATAACATTTCCTCAATTTCATAAATTATAGCCTGGAAATGATTAATACATTTATAATCTGAAGTAGTATAATATAAAAAAATTATGATCACAAATATTATCTTATATAAAGAATTAAGAAATTATTATTGAGTACAAATTCAAAATATATAATATAAAATAATACCTGATTAAAAACCGGAGTATTATCATTTATATTACTAATTTTTATAAATATAGTGGCAGTAGTTGAAAGTTGAGGATGACCAGTGTCATAAACAATTAAATTAATATTAATATTTTCAATGGTTTCAAAGTCAAGCTTTTGTTTAGTGAACAAAACTCCTGAAATAAAAATTACTTATATTATAACAAAATAGTGAAAATTATGACCATATTATAGACTAATGTCTAATATGATATTATACTTATATATTTTACAATTCTTTTATAATTAGATTTTATTTACCTGATGTCCGATTAACATCAATATATGGATTATTTGGTATAATATCATAGTAATCAATTCCCGAGTCATCAGTTGCAATAAATTTCTCAATAACAGTACCAATTGGCTGTTCTTCTGAACATGATACAGTATAATATGGATTTTCTTTAGTCCAAGGTGGCTTAAATACTGGAGGTGTATCGTTTATATCTATAATAGTCACCATTAGTGTTCCTAGAAAGAAATATGAAAATCATTCACACATCTATCATTAATGAAATATAACATACTGTTTCAAGCTTAAATGAATACTTAAAAAAAAGAAATAATGCAATAAAACATTTTAAAAAGCATAATACACAATTTTTTAGAACATTGATACTATTAGAACATAAAAAGAATTTGGACATTACTGAAAATTCAAGTTTTTTTTATATTTAATATTCTATATAACTTTTACAACATATAAAATATAAAATAACCTGTAGATTGCTGAACTTCTGGAGCTGATGTATCAGTGACTACGACTGATAGACTAACAATAGCTGCAATGTTTCTGTCAATATGTTTGGCTATTATAACATCACCATTAGATGCTCTAATTTTGAACCAATTTTTAATATCTACATTATTATCCAATTGATTTCCATTGCTGCTAACCCCAGTGATCTCTGAAGAATCCAAAGAGTAATTTAATGCATTTTCGTCACTAGTATCTGGATCATGAGCAATAAGGCGGTATATAACTGTACCAACAGGAACGTCTTCAGACACCTAAACATTTGTTCATAATATACAAATAAAGTTATTAAACTATTATCAAAATACTGTAGATCCAACAATAACATTAATTTAAATCCATACTTCTGTTCGCTGTATTGTTGGAGTGAATTCTGGACTCTTGTTATTCACATTTATTATATTTATAAATACTGTTGTACTTCCAGTTAATGCAGGTGTGCCTTTATCAATTGATAACGTTTTAATGGCATAATTTGAATGTTGATCAAAATCAAGTTTTGATGAAGTATAAATAAGTCCCGTAATATGGTCAATAGCAAAATGATTAAATGAACCTTCCTGTATGTGATATGTAAGATTTGCATTCATATCTAAATCCTCATCAATCGCCTCAACTCTAATAACACTAAAACCAATGGGTTCATTTTCATGAATAGAAACATTATAAGATTCCAACAAAAATTGTGGACTATTGTTATTGACATCTAACACAACAATATTCACAGTTGCTTCATCACTATAAACCCCATCACTTGCCTAGATTAAAAAAATTATCAACTTTTAGCTAACCAATTATGAATTCAATTACACATACACAATATAAGTACTTACAATTATTAAGAGTGTTATATTATTTTTTGATCTTTGAAGTCCATTAGGAGATGAAATTAATATTTCTCCACTATTTTGATCTATTTTAAATAAATTTCTTTCATTTCCAGAAATGATTGAATATATGATTGACGATGATTTATCTGCATCAATTGCCTGTAAACAAATTATTTCGATTAATTAATTTTTAGAAACTGCAAGCGTGTTTCAGTCTTACAAATGTATAACATAGCAAATTCTGAATAATCCATTTAACTCTGTTATGGTTAATACACTAAAGTGAATTAACCTATTTTCAAATTTATTAATATCAACTAGTGAATTTCATAGCATTATTTTAAAGTTAACATAAAAGAAAAAACTTTGACTATTGCATTATAATATTATTAATTAATTTAATCCCCTAATTTATTTAGATTAATGGGAAAAAAAATTGTATATAAATACATTACTTATTGTTTAGCTTACTTGAACAATAAGAGGAGGTTCAAATGTTGTAACTCCTTCATCGATGAGACTTGTATATGAGTGTTGAATGAAAATTGGTGGATTATCATTACTATCAGTTACCATAACCATTATTGTTACTGAATTTGACTGTCCGTTACCATTATCATCAGTTGCTATATAAGTTAAGTAATAATTTGATTGTGTTTCATAATCTAGACATGGTGCTTTTCCGACATTTGAACAAAGTGCAACAGATATTATACCAGTGTTCTTGTCTACATTAAACCTAAAATAAACACGGTTTATAATAAGAAATTTAAAAAAAATACTTTTATTGTAGTATAGTAACTCTATAAGTCTTAAGAGGACACTACCCTTACATTTGTTGTCTCCGTCTTACACACGCACGATATATCAAATTTTTGTTCAATAGTTTCAATAGTGTGCTGTTAGTTTTGATACTAGAGTAAATTGACCTATTATAAAATTACTATGTGAAATATCAAAAATTAAAAATGCCCATATCTCGCTTGAAAATTAAAATATCAAATAAAAGCCAACGCTTAAGCATAAATAATTTATTTTATTTTTTTATTTATTTAAAATACACGCCTGAGAGCATTTAGTACAGAATTATTAAATATTTGCAAAGTTTGATAAAAAAAAAATATGCATAAAATAATTGTCTAACTATAAATACAACAATATTAAGTAAATAGATTTGCACTTTGGCACTCATAATGTTATTATATAAAAAATTGATAGTTTTATAAAAGATCAATTCACTCTAATATCAAAGCTTAAAGCTTTAAACTAGTGAACGAAAATTTGGTTGCTGTGTGTAAGACGGAGACAACAAATGCATGAGTAGCATCCTCTTAAAATAGAAATGGTAAAAATTCTTTGAATAAAATTAATAGAAGATCCAAAATATTTCATAAAATATTTACTTATCAGCCGAAGGTCCACTTAATTTATAAACAATATTTGGATTACTATCTCTATCAGTTGCTTTAACTACTCCTATTATAGTTCCAGGTGTAGCTGTTTCATTTACTGTAAGAGTATAGGCGTTGTTGTCAAATTCTGGAGGGTTATCGTTAACATCCGTTACTTGAATTGTAAGTGTAGCTGTTGAAGTTAAATCATATTTTTCACTTGGTTCACTTGCTATTACCTATTTTATCATAAGAAACAAAATAGATTTATAAATTCTTGTATTGATATTTATTTAATTTATTAATATAAAATTCTATTACCAAAACAATAAACTTCCTCTGATTAGGATCTTCATAGTCTAATTTCACATTATTTGCTAATTTTATTCCGACATCTATTGAACCAATAGCTTTGGTTGGTTCTATAACAAACAATTTTGACTCATCATGCAACCGCAACGAAAATTCTGAATTTGCACCCTAGGGAAAAAAATGTATTGAAATACTTTAACGTTTAACAAATATTAGTAGGTATGTTCTTACTATATCCGAGTCCGTAACACTCATGTTTAGGTTGGGTAAAGGAGTTCCGGGAGCTATATTCTCAGGTATTAATATAAAATAGTCACGTTTATTAAAAACTGGTGGTTCATCATTAACATCTTGAACAGTTATTGTAATAATAGCAGTGGATGAACTTAATTTGTCATCTAAAGCTGAGCCATTAAAGACTTCTCTGGCCTAAATAAAAAACATTAATTAATTTAAAACCTTGTTTATGTATAGTGATAAATAATGTATTATTCATATGACGTATACTTACTCGAACCGTTAATGTAATAATACCATTATTATTAGATAGAGTTTCTCGGTCTATTGGCTTTGCAGTACTTAAATTACCAGATAAACCATCTAAAGAAAAATAATCCATAGGATCTGCAAATAAACAATTTGTTATTATTTTAAACATTAATTAGACAAGATTATGTCCAAGGTAGAATTAGTTCTAGATTAAAAGTATAATTTAGTTTATTTACTTTGTATTAAGTCATAAACAATACTTCTTGGATCTCCTCTATCACCATCTTTTGCATTTACTGTTAAAATATGAGTTCCTACTGATATATCTTCACTAATGACAGTAGTTAAAGATCCATGAAAAATAGGAGGCATGTTTTGAATATCTTTAACATGTATATCTAAATTTATTTTGGTTTCATGTACACCATCCTAAGAATTACAAAATGTATTATAAAGAAATATTAAAATTAAGTAACACAAAAATGAATACAGTATAGTATAATATAATATTATATATTACGTTATTTAACTTTTTATTAATTTAAATACTTGTTTTTATTTAAGTTCATACATAGGATACATTGAAATATATTTGATTAAGCAATAGTATACTGAACATAGTATATTGATTACAAAGAGATAAAAATGTCATAGTATTAACAAAACGTAAAACAAAAATGTAGTATTTTTGTTATAGCTAAAGCCTAAAATAACAAAAGCTCTATAACTTTTATATGATCAGTAATTACTTACAGTAGCAACTAGTAACAGTTTGTAAAACTGAGTATCTGAATACTGTATATCTCCATTTACAACTAAAACACCCAAATAGTAACTTTCACTGACATTCAAGGATTGTATTTTAAATTTCAAACATCCATCATCATTCTGAAAATTATATTGCAGATTAAATATCTTCATTTAAAATATTGATTAAGTAGATTTTTTTTATTAATTCAAATATGGGGTGTAATTTTTACATTCAAAAAAATTACCCAAAATATTGTGCCTAAATTATGATAACATGAGCATAAGTATTTAATCTTTATATTATGCTCATTTAAGCCAATTTTATGTCATTAAAAATAAAAATATATAGAATCACCACATCGTGTAATAAATTATCAATTTGTAAAGTTCATGTAGTTAATGGAAATTGTTGCTGCAGTTAGGATGACAATGTTGGAGTGTATGGGGATAGACACAATGGCGTATATACGTGAAGATATGGGGGTCATATACCCACGGGACCAAATTTTGTACACTATATTGACAGTGAAATTTACAACCACAAAAATTATGAAAATATGTACAAGTTTGGGTAAATTATGTGATTGTCAGAATTGTTGAAAAACTATAAAAAAAAATAATGGTGTTTGCTCGGAAGTGATGTCTTTGCATTTGTGTTACAGAGCAGTGTCCCATCCTACCTCTTCAGTGATTAAGTAAGATTCGATTAATTTGCATTTTTTGAGTATTGTAGTGGCGGTTGAAAGAAACAAGCATCGTCAGTATGCTACAATGCTTGTACTTTGTACTTGCGACTTCTGCGAACCCCGTCAAAGTGTATCTTAGTCTGTGGTATTATTGGATCATATGTTATTATATTTATTTTAAAATAAATAACCTGGAAAATTGATTCACATCTAACTTCAAGTGGTTCCCCAACTTTGTCTAAATCTTCAACATGGATCCATTTAAATACTGTAGTGCCAATTTTTGATTCTTCACTCACCATACCTTCATAAGGGGTATGTACAAATATAGGTACATTATCATTTTCATCTAATATAATTACAGATATAGGAAGTCTAACAACATCAGCAGAGTTTTTCTGTTGAAGAGTTACAGTAAATTTTAATGTATCGCTTTCCTAAAACACAAAAATAAAGAATATTTTAAATAAATTACAGTTTTTATCTCTATCATGTCATTATGTATGTGTGTAAAATTTGTAACTCTCAATAAGTCAAAATAATCTACCTCATGATCTAAAGGTTTAGCAACAGTTACAACTCCTGTATTAGAATCAACAACTAAATGATCAGTTCCTTCTATACCATATAGTAGATCATTTTCATTTCCAAAAGAATCAACACCTTCAAGTTTGTAAATAGATTGACCAACTGGAATGTTTTCAGAAAGAGCTTCATTGTCCATATATTTATTGAATACTGGCAAATCTATAATATGTGTATTAACTATTAAGTAATCAAATAAATATATTATTACACAAATGTCAAAAGCCATATTATGTAACAAATAGGGGGGGGGGGGCTTTAAAAATATAATAACACATCCCATTTCCAATACCATTTGATATTTTGATTTTCAATTAATAAAATAGGAACTTTAGATGATCAGTTTAACCACTGAAATTGTTTAATAATTTCAACTGGTTTAATATAATCTGTGACCATATAAAGGTACAAATAACTGATATTCATAATCATAATTTTCATTTAAATGCAATAAAGTAATTTTCATAATTAATATGATAACACGCTTGTAGTCTATGGTATATCATTTACATTATAAGGTCATATTTATATTTGTATCTATATTTAAATAAATATACCTAATGAAAGATAATTTTTCAATTCTCTTGTACCCATTCAATGCGAATATAAAATGTTCATTTACACATTGTCATTATTTATTAATTTTATATTATTAGGTATCTGATGACCTAAAATATTAAGATTGTACTGTACAAGGAATCAATTAGAAATGAAGTAAAATCAAATAAGTGATACAAACTGCAGTTTAGTTTATAGATTATGAACTCAATTAAGTACAGATATCTCAAATAATTCTTAGTAGTTAATTTTTATAAAAGTAAATTTAATTATTTAATTTAAATGCAATTTGATTCACAGTTCACAAAATTAAAAGTTTAACTATTTAAATAATATGTATATCTATCCTAAAACTAATCTAAATATATAGGTAGGTTAATGAACATTCAAAAGTATTACCATCAGCATAGGAAGAAGATATAAGTAAAAAAGTCCATAATATGTGCTTCATTTTAATTGTAAAAAAACCACAGAGTAAATAAGTCAATATTGATTAAACTTAATTAAGTAGGCTAAAGTTTGAAACAAAAAAAATTGGTCGTCGAACATTTTAAAACCAATCGATTGGACAAAAGCTTGAATAAAATTAAAACGAAACCCAGTAAATTTTAACGTAGACCGGAAACGATAGATTAAATATAAATAAACACTGTGACTAGACGTATGTACTACACCGATGTCCAGTACTGCTGTACATCGAAATGAAACGACGATGTACACTCGGGTACATTATACCAATAGTTAAATAGTAACGAAAGACGATGATGATGCTGGACAACAAACAGTAATAGTAGTAACTAGTAGTAGTAATAATAATAATAATAATAATAATAATAATAATAATAATAGGAGAAAGAACAGGTTGAAATACACTTTGCTGCACTACGGTGCATACAGTGTGCACTATCGTGAATCGAGATATCGCCAGACGGCGTCTTATTGGTGACAAGATAGCGGCGTACAGGTGGTTAACCGCGGCGGGCTGACGAAGATCGTTCCTCATAAATTAATAACAGAAGACGCAGACCCGTATAAAGTTCAAAATAAACCTAGACGTTTTTAAATAGAATCGGATGGTCTATTTATAATTACCACAGCGCGTTTAAAAATACTGAGTGTTGGGCGCAAGTCCAAAGTACAGCAGCTCAAGTCCAAAGCTGCTGGTACAGTATGGTCCGACCATACGAATTGTTCCAACCGGTTGGACACACTGTGTTTTCGCGATAGCAGAATAGATAGCTCCATTCGTTCATTTGACATCTTTTATTTTTCTCTTCCTGCCAAAACGTAAGCAGTAATCACGGTCCCCGACCGCCCGCGACTGGCACGACAATCGTCGAACAGTAAATTTAACTAAATTACAATAATCTTTATCCCACAAGGCTACAAACTACAAGTTACAACGCAATCACGAACTCTTGCCGTTGCCCCCGACATCATAATACATAATAGTATAATACGCAATGTATCATTAGTCATTACAAATTACAATAATTATTATAGCTGTTTCAGTTCTCGTGTACCTCGGCGTTAGGAAAATATAAGCTGCTACAGACATGGAGACAGTGCAGACTACGCAGAGCTGGACCGTCCACATTGCACATCCGCCGGCAGCGAAGGCCGAAGAGCATATTTAATATCACAGAACAAATAATTAATAATTAATAAACTTATTCTGTGATAATATTATTATTACACGGACTAAGATAAAATCATAGACAATAGACGTCATATAAAAGACATATTATAGGTCTATGGATAAAATGTATCCTATAAAAAAAAAAAATAGTCAGTCTGTCCGTGTATTATTATTATTACTAACGATATCAACTGTTATCAATAACAATGTTATCATTATTATTATAACGGTTTTAAATATTTATTACTATTATTTACTAATTAGAATTGTTATTATTGTTGGCTGTTGACCTCGTCGAGTGTCGACCATGAACACTGTAGTAGTTATATAGTAACTATTTACACTCTACTAGTCATAATGACCTCGACCTACGGGCTACCAGATACGGAAACCAACATAGTAACTAATAAGTTCGCTAGATATTTATAAGTATAATAGATACATCATAGAAAGTATTATGATATAGATGATATTTAGATTTTATTTGTATCGTGGTTAGTACGAAATAGTATAATGTGTGACAAGGACGGGAAGTGAGTAATTTCATTCACGGGTGACGTCTGAGGCACGAGGCGCCTCACCCTTAGGCGTGGGCAACCACTATGGGTTGCTTACGCCCAAGACTGATATTGCCACAGATATATAAAAATACATTTTTTTATATCTGTAGATATTGCCTTCCAACGCGAGCCACATATTGCCTAACCTACTATTTGTTGTGGTACTTAAGTTACTAAGATTTCTGGTAGCAAGTTGTATCTAAATGGAAGTTACGACGGATTGAAAATTCTCAGTATTATACATATATTATACAAAATAAACGGAAAAATTATAATTTTTAAGCAAAACCAGTTTTTGGCAAAAAAACAAAATATTGTCTTTTATATTATTCCGAAAATTTACAATAAGTAAAACACAATATGTAAGTAAAAAATATAACTGGTACATAATAATATAAAACAACATATAAAGATGAGGGAAGTCATCAAGCGATGGAACCCTCCGAGTTGTAATTTAAAAATGAATAACCGTAGTCCGTAGGCGAGTTTACAAAATATGTTGTTTAAATTGTTTTGGATATTTTGGGATATTTATAAATATTTGAAATTGCAGTTGACTGTTTTTACTTTTTTTAGTCTTTTTTCTATATTTCATATTCTTATGTACCTACTACAAAACAATTTTAGGTGTAAAAATTTAAAATACTAGAAAATGTAGGTAGGTAATACAACATTTCTCTTAACTTATTTCTATTGGAATTTAAAAAACCGTTTATTGTGGCAATGAACCTATTCATTAATTAATAATTAGTTAAAATAGAATTTTCTATATTTTCTATAATTGAATTTGAAAACCTAGGTAAGTATAATACCCGATGTCATAAAATCTTAAAACCAGTCATATATTATATATAAATTACAGTATTTACTATTTAGATACTGATTCGTATTTTAACTATGGATCCAACACAGAAGATCAAATTACAATTTTTTTTATATAATAAAGGCAGGGTTCCACTATATATACCCACGTACGAGTGACGAGTGTACGTGGATAAAAATCCTTTACTGTAATTGGTGGGTTAAGTTAAGTTACCCCGAGGTTTATAGATATTATAAATTATAATATCTATAAACCTTGAAGTTACCCCACGATTCCGTGTAGTTGAACATAGCTGAAAATTGTTCGTGTACACGCACACGTTTATACTGTATAGTGGAAACCCTCCTTAATTGATAATAGAGTTTGTATCCACATTATGGCATAATGACATAATATTATGATTTATGGCCTACAAATGTCTTAGCACACCAGCAAAAATTACAAACTGCAATATCAAATATCAACTTTCAAAATGTAAATAACAAACCTACTTTTTTAATTGTGTACCTACCTAGTCTGAAACAGAATAGTTCATAAAAAACAACAAAAATTATGTATGTACTGTTATTTTTGAAACAACGACGGCCACGGATGCATAACCGGCTTATTAAAAAGAAACACTAATGTATTTTATGAAATGTGAACATAATCAGGACAACGATTCATCATTCATTACGTTAATAAAACAAATAATAATAACATTTTGTGATTAATTAAATAGACAATAGTACTATTAAAGGTAAGTATATAGGTAAAAGATGAATCCCGGACGAAAAGTCCGGAATGAAAAAAGTTGTACAAAAAGTCCGGATTCATTTTTTGATTGCCGGACAAAAAGTCCAAAAATACAAAATTGTATATACAATTTATATTACGTAATACTATATATGTATTATATACATGTAATCAGGAGTTAAAGTGGGGACTGATGTCTCCATATAGTTTTAAGCGTTCCATATATATTTTTATGTATAATGTCTACTATATAAAATCCTAATTTGTTAAAGGGGACGCTTTTTAACCGCCGTCAGAGGTAGGGGGACTGAGTCCTCCTGCGTCCCCTCCCACTTTAACCCCTGCATGTAATATTATATTATATAGTCAGTTCATATATAATTAATATTTATTTAAAAAATGTAATTGTTGTCCTTTTATTATATTATTGTGAAGCATTCCAAATACTTAGGAATAATTATTATTACTATATTATTATCATAAAGTATTCGGAATATGTATTTGAAATACTTTTAAAAAGTATTTTACTCAAGTCTATGGGTACCTATAATAGCATCATGTACATTTATCGGTATCATATAATCGATGTCATTCAATTATATTATTATTATATTATATTTCAATTATTAATTGAATTTGTCACTTAGTCAGTGTATCCCGAGACGCTATTTAGTTAAGATGGAGGTTGAAATGGAAATATTATTATTGAATTGGCATCGACAATCATTTCTTGGGTAAACGTAATGTATGTCAAATTATTAATATTATTATTATTGTATATTATTGTAATGTGAAAATTATAAAATGTTCAATTTTTATAGTTAAGGATTGAAAATTTAAAACAACAAGGTTTAGATTTTGTATTACCTATTTTATTTTCTAAGATTCCTGTAGGTAAGTATGATAAAAATCCCAGAAAAGAATAAATAATGATTATATATGAACTGACTATATAATATTATACATGCACATAATGTGTATATTACATGTATACATTATACATTTAATAGGCAATTTTGTATTTTCGTTCTTTTTGTCCGACAATCAAAAAATGAATCTGGACTTTTTGTACAACTTTTTTTATACCGGACTTTTTGACCGATTACCGTAAAAGATAAGCCAGTGCTAACATCAGTGTCATGGTGGAGGGGGGGGGGCAAGTAATCATTTTCAGAAAATGTCGATGATTTTTTTTGCAATTGTTTTTTTTAATAGTTCCTATAAAATTGTTTAGAATAATACAGCTTGGAGGGCTGCGGCCCCCTAGAGCCACCCCTGATACCCCGCAAAATGTTGTCCATTACTCCGGTAGTCTTCTAAGCTATTTAAATACTATTAAAACAAGCAAATCTTTGTACATTTACAAGTTATAACGGACTAAGATATATAATATCATATTAATCCGTGGTTATAACTAATGAAGTTTGTACTTTAGTAGGTATTCAATGGTTATTGGTTCTATTGATTTTACAAATTATAATGGTGTTTATTTATTTATTTTTTTATTTCCTGTATACAAAATTTCTACCAGAAGGTGTGCTATGATTTCAACATATAGTACCTTATCTTTTAGAAAATTGGATCAAGATAGTACTTTAAGAAGGTAATTTTTCGATTTTCTCAATAGTTATTAAATGCCACGGGAAAAATCACCGAAAAATTACGAAAATACACTAAAAATGGGATTTTAATTTCTAACGCTTTATTTACCACCATAGAAACGAATTCAACTTACATGATAAAATAAATAATAACAATATAAAATATCCAGACTGACAAACCGTCTCCGCTCAGAATCGTTTTTCTTATACAATGATATTATATCATTGAATTCAAGTCTAATACAATCCATTTTACAAAGACCAACTTGTAAACTAGTGTACAGCAGCGTGACATCCACTTACCTGCTTTTTTTATTTATATTTGTTACCTATTCTTTTATTTTTTTTATTTATAGTATTAGTATTATATAATCAAAGGTTATTAATGATCATAATTCATAGATATTATATAAAAATATTTTTTAAAGTACTAGAAACTTCAAATGATATAACTATTACTAATAATTGTTCTACTACTTCTACTTCTATTCAATGTAC